>NC_056557.1:28723491-28727662 GCF_013358625.1 Macadamia integrifolia | reverse complement strand
TAAAAAAAAAAAAGAAAATAATAATAGGAGAGAGAGAGAGAGAGAGAGAGAGGTTAACAAATTTGACATATGTCTGATTGAGGGTCAGTGGATGAGCTTCTAGTTCAGTGACAAACACTTAGACAGTTGAATCTACAATAAATCCAAGAAAGGTCAATAGTTTGATCTGTTAGTAATAAGGGTGGCCTAATTGGTCCCCTTGCTGACCCTTTGTGAGTCATGTTTTGACTTTATATGTTTCCGTATCTACCCCAATATAAGTCTTTACATCATAAAATAAAAGCTAAGAAAAGAGAATGTTTCCTGGGAGAGAGTGCAGCCTTCGCCACAGTTTATCTCTTTGCTCAACCATGTGAAATGTCTTATATAGACAAAAGAGAAAGACAAACTATGAAAAGCACTGATGGAGCCCAAACACGTTCCCATTAAAAAAATTAAGGGGTCTCATGTCTATTGAACAATCCACATGAATTGCCTTATAGCCTTATGGTCTTTGTTTTTTTCCTTTTTGGGTACATATAACCTTATGGTCTTATAGCATACTTTGTTTGACAATCCCTAATCCATGATAAATTCATGCATGAGAAAGGACACGTGGGCCCAACTCGTTTAAGTGAATACAGTAGGCTCGATGTAGCGCACCTTCACTTGTTCAAGATTCACGTATTAGATTTGTTCTCTGCATTTAATGGATTAATCCCAAGATCAAGGGTTTGTGAGAATAGTCTCGGAGATAAGATCCTCTGCTCGTACGATCACCTGATCATACGAGTCAACCTCCAACACCTTTCTCATCTTCTGCCATTATAAGGATAAAGAGATGTATATTTGGAAATAAAAAAGACAGGTGTTGGATGTTGATTCATACGATCAGTGATCGTATGAGCAGCTGATCCATTTTAACAATCGCGTATGTGAACCCTGATGAGAGAGAGAGAGAGAGGTATCTTAATACAGAAGAGCTCGCAGAGACGATTTTCACAGCACAGATTTGTTGAACAAAATTTAAACAGAAAAGCCCAAAAGGGGAAGAAGAAGAAGGGAAAGAAAAAAAAAAATCCAAAACAAACTAGAAGCTTCTCATATGTGTATAATAAACATGGGAAGACGTTGTGGAGAACCCTATGTGGATGTGCATTTGTTCTTGAAGGCTAACCCGTTGATGACGGTGTCTCATCTTGTCTTCCATGGCAAGATAAGGAAGAGGAAGATGAAGAAGTACAGGTTGCTTGAACCTGCTTCTTCCTCATCATCCCAGGGAAACAGTAGCAACCGGTGAACTTCTTCTCCTGGTGATGTGAATAAACTGTGTCTTCTTCCTGGTCTCCACGGAGGTGGTGGTGGTTCTTTCTTTGCTCCTCTTCCATTCTCTTCATCCTCTCCTTATGGTGTTTCTGGAGTACATACACCTCAGCCACATCTACTCCAACGGAAGACATTCTCACTCTTTCTAAGTCTCAATGCTCAGTGGACTTGGACTTGAGACTTGAGAGTTAGGAAATTTGGATCTCTCTCTCTCTCTCTCTCTCTCTTTCTCTCTCTGTTACTACTCGCTCTGGTAGGGTGAAGAATTAACTAGAAATTAATTAAGAGAAAATAATCTTTCTCCCTTATTTATAATAGGACGACCTATATATAAACATTGCCTTGTTTGCCTTGTTCGCTTGTTGAACAAGCCATGGACCAAATGGGTCAAATTTCCGTGATGAACAAGCTATATATGACCCACAAACATGGGACCCATATGTCTCAATTCCTCTAATAAATCGTAGTTTAATTATTCTATCAACTATTTACCCAAAAAAATAAAATATCATTCTATCAACTAGTGTAGACAAAGAGACTACAATACAATGCCTCAAAAGGCAGAAATTTTTTTATTGCTACCCGGCAAGTAGCTACAATCCTTTGCTGTCAGCCAAAGAAATGGAATATTCATTTTTCCCTAAGGTTTATGAACACCCTTCTAGGTTATAATATTTTCTAAAATGCTTTTTTAGATTTCATTTCTTTGGCTGCCACAGGGGTTGCAGCCAGCAACAGCTAAATTTCGTCCCCTCAAGGTAGAGTATCAAAGGAGAGCTACAAGAAATGGGAGGAGGAGGAGGAGAAGGAGGAAGAGTATAGTTACTCTCCAATGTGAACTATATTGCTGTCATGTGTTTTTTTCGGAAAAAGTTCATGAAATAGAGAAATCTCACCCTTCTTGATGGAGTTGAGATTCCTTGCAGATGCGGTTATCTTAATGTACGCTTCAAGTGTCAACATGTATCCCGCATATGTGAAGAGGGTAGTTATGAAAAAAAAAAGGGGACAGATGTTGGCACGTGCATGTACATTTAGGTGAAAATATGTATGTAGGATCTAAACTCTTGTTGATGCCCCTCTACATGTTTTTATTAGCCCCTATAGCTTGGCAACGATTGATCTTTTGCTCTTTTTGTTTTTTTGCCCCTCTACATGTTTTGGACATAGAAATGCGTTTCTTGAAACGTTATCAAACGGGCCCTTAGTTTGCCTTTTATGTTTTTTTGTTTCACATGGTTATTATAATTGGATTGGGGATTATATTAACAAACATTTGAGTTCTTTTCAAAAAACTTTGCCTAATTAATAAATCTCTCACCTATTTATGCCATGTGCATAAATAAAGATATGATAACTCAATTGTTTGAGATTGATCAATTATTAAAAAAAAAAAAATCTAATAATAATAGGAGAGAGAGAGAGAGAGAGAGAGAGAGAGAGATTAAGGTTAACAAATTTGACATATGTTTGATTGAGGGTCAGTGAATGAGTTTCTAGTTCAGTGACAGGCACTTAGACAGTTGGATCTACAATAAATCTAAGAAAGGTCAATAGTTTGATCTGTTAGTAATAAGGGTGGCCTAATTGGTCCCCTTGCTGGCCCCTTGTGGGTCATGTTTTGACTTTATATGGATTCGTATCTACCCTAATATAGATCTTGCATCATAAAATAAGGGAAAATATTGGGTATGCCGCCGATATCAAGTATGCTAGTACTCATTGTGTCTATCTCTCTCTTCATTTTTTCTGAAATGACCCTCATATCCTTCTTGAATGATACTCCATCATGTGTTCCTATTGGTGCTATCCGCTAGCATACTTGATATCGGCGGCATACCTATCCCTCTCCCACAAAATAAATACTAAGAAAAGAGATAATGTTTTCTGGGAGAGAGTGCAACCTTCGCCACAATTTATCTCTTTGCTCAACGATGTGAAATGTCTTATATAGACAAAAGAGAAAGACAAACTATGAAAAGCATTGATGGAGCCCAAACACTCTCCCATTAAAAAAATTAAGGGGTCTCATGTCTATTGAACAATCCACATGAATTGCCTTATAGCCTTATAGCCTTATAGCCTTATGGTCTTTGTTTTTTTCCTTTTTGGGTACATATAGGGAAAAAAATCGTCTGCAATTCCGATCTCGTATAATTCCGTGCAATACCACCTTCAGGGGGTGACACGTGTATTGATACCCATGCAATGGTCCAGATCTGATTTAAATGCCTCTTCACTGATTTAATGTTTTATTAGTTGTACCAGATCTGGACCATTGTATTGGTATCTATACACGTGTCACCGCCTGAAGATAGTATTGCACGGAATTGTACGAGATCGGAATTGCAGACGATTTCAACCCTACATATAGTGGTCTTATAGCATACTTTGTTTGACAATCCCTAATCCATGATAAATTCATGCATGAGAAAGGACACGTGGGCCCAACTTGTTTAAGTGAATACAGTAGGCTCGATGTAGCGCACCTTCACTTGTTCAAGATTCACGTATTAGATTTGTTCTCTGCATTTAATGGATTAATCCCAAGATCAAGGGTTTGTGAGAATAGTCTCGGAGATAAGATCCTCTGCTCGTACGATCACCTGATCATACGAGTCAACCTCCAACACCTTTCTCATCTTCTGCCATTATAAGGATAAAGAGATGTATACTTGGAAATAAAAAAGACAGGTGTTGGATGTTGATTCATACGATCAGTGATCGTATGAGCAGCTGATCCATTTTAACAATCGCGTATGTGAACCTGATGAGAGAGCGAGAGAGAGAGGTATCTTAATACAGAAGAGCTCGCAGAGACGATTTTCACAGCACAGATTTGTTGAACAAAATTTAAACAGAAAAG
>NC_056557.1:28721200-28723471 GCF_013358625.1 Macadamia integrifolia | reverse complement strand
ATACACATTTAAAACGGATTCTTTTGCCATTTCCGTTTTTTTCCGTATTGTATGGAAGCATACGGCAAAACGCGTTTTAAACGGAAAAAAAAAAAGCAAATGCGTTTTAACTAACAGTGGTTGGGACAGGTCGAGCTAGGCCTACGCCTCAACCCAAGCCTAGCCTAACCTAACCAAGGGTCAATGTTTTTCATTCCTAACACACCTTTAGGATAAAAAATCATAGCCCACGTCTTGTTCTAGCTCAGGGAGGACAAGGACGGATTTGACTATTAGGGCCAAACTTACACCCCTAGCCGACGTTGTAGGACATGAGAGTGAGGAAAAATTACAAAAAACTTCATGTCTTAAAAGTTGGTGAGTGCAATATGGTGGGCAAATAACTCTGGTTGTAATCGGGCTAGTTACAAACAGATTAACCCATTAATATATTGTCTTTAGTTGGGTGCCCCTTTGCAGCTGTTCCCAGAGAGTGGGTGGCGCAATACCTCTCCCACCCCTGAAAAAACCTATCCTATTTTTATGCTCATGTGCAGCCCCTCATTGGTTCCCACTGGCGCAGGGTCGCACAACCAGGACCTTCATTTCCCCTATTATATAAAATGAAAGGAAATCTAAGTCCTACCCTAGACACACGAGGTAGCAAAAAGACCATCTTGCCCCTATTTGGTCCCATGTTGGTTTAGTGATATAGTTTGAATATGAAAAAAAGAACCATAAAAGGCAGTGTGATCCTTGCACTAAGACACATGGGAGAGCAAAATGATCGCCCTACCTCGCATGAAAGGTGAAAATCCTGCTGGTATTAATGCTTTCACATGCGTTCCTATTGATTCTTGACGCAGAAGCCACGTTGCTTTCTACAAATCTTTTCCCAATAATTATTGATTTGATGGATGCAGTTTCAAGTTTCAACACGTGATCATTTATAGTAAAAACACTTCGATCTTATTCATATGAGAGAGAGAGAGAGAGAGAGAGAGATTATAGCACAAGATGATTTTATGGAGAGGAGGCTGATTTGCCGAAGACAGATCAACTAGAAGAAGAGTAGAAAACTCCCAAATAAGAAGCTAAACATAACTGGCCACCCATTCAGACACGTCGCTGCCAGGGGAAGTGCTTGTGCATTTATAGGTTCCTTAATTAGTTGAGCTGGTCTCCCTTTCCCTTTCCGTTGCAAGAAAACGTGGAAGTAGTAGTAGTACTGCTCGGGTGAACCTTCTTCTTCTTCTTCTTCCCCCCTAAGAAACTGCGGCTATGGGATTGCTTCTCCACTGTCCCTCCGCTACTACTACTGTCACTTTCTTCTTCTTCTAATCTCTTCATCTTCTCCTTACAGAGCTTCCTCATCACGTATACCTGAGCCATTTGAACTCCAACAGAAGACATCCTTTCCCACAGTCCAAGAATCTCAAATTCTATTCAGTTCTAAGCAAAGTGGTGTACTCTGAGAGTTTGATACAGTACAGAGAGAGAGAGAGAGAGAGAGAGAGAGAGAATTGAGTCTTGAGACTTGGGAACGTCGATCATATGTATATATAGGTGTTACTTTGCCTTGGTGACCACCAATGTTGAAGTGGGGCCCATGGATCAACTTGCCATGGGGACCATGCCATCACCATTCAAGGTTTTATAAGGTTACGTTTTGGTTTTAATATGTATCCTATTCTTTCAATTTTATTCAATGCCCGACCTTAGAGCATTATGGGATGAAAGATGGAAGTAATGGAACAAGTACACAATACCAGTGCACGGTGCAAGAGGTAAGATCGATGGACGTTCGACTAGTCTCGTCTGTTTACAAGCCTGACACAGTTAGATTGTTTTTATGTATATATATATATATATATATATATATTTTAATAGAATAGGATATATTGATATTTTTACCAATTTTTTTAATATAATTAAGTATAATATATTTTTCTGAATTGTTGATTATGTAATAAAATATATTAATGCATGTTTAAGGCTTTTTTGGTACATTACCTTATTTAAGACACGATTATAGTCCAATTAATTTGATTAAGAGAAGTTCGGTTAAAACTATGAATTTGATCAAGCCTGACACGAGACCAACTCATTCCTTAAATATGTAGGTCATGGTAGGGGTGTCAATTTGTGGCCCGAACAGGGTAAACCGACCGGGACCGACCGTTTAAAGACCGGCCCGGCCCGGACCGTTTATTAAACGTGTCGGGCTTGAGCCCGGCCCGTTTATAAATGGTCGGTCTCGGTTTTGCTACTTGAACCGTCGGGCGCCCGACC
>NC_056557.1:28717798-28721180 GCF_013358625.1 Macadamia integrifolia | reverse complement strand
TTTTTTTTTTGGTAAAAAAAATAGGAAATTGGATCCGCTGCTCAATCAGTACTTGGTGGTACATGTGAATGAATATCTAACACTTATCCCTTTTGCTTTCAAATATTTATCCTTATAATAGTAAGAAATGGAACAAGTGTTGAATATTTACATGTAAGACTAGGTGATAGTACTCACAACAGATCCAAACTCAAAAATAAGAGATTATGAAACCTAAAATTATGGATGTCTTTTATGAGTGAAAGAAAACTCCTCCAAAATGAATGGAAAGAAAATAAAAGTAGAGTTCGAGAATGGTAGATTCCCCACAATGGAGCTTTTCTCTCTCTGTTGAATCAATCAATCAAAATCTCACTCTCTCAAGCAAATGCAAAGTCTCCAAACCCCGAATTGGATTTTCAGTTTATGCTCTTTCAGGTTCTGATTCAATAAAAGTCAAACCCCAAAACATTGAAGTGATTCGCCACTCAGAAAAACAAAGTCCCGCACCATGGAAATTGGAATCAGGTCCGCACAATAAAAAAAAAAAAACATGATTCGTTGCCCTTTGTGAAACCCTCATTTATAGGAAGTCTACAGGCATGATTGATTGAAACTTCTCTCCTAGGCAAAGCATCTTCTTTATAAAAAGGATCCACTTTTAAGGAAAAGAAGAAATAGTAGCAACCAACTTGCAGATACTGGACATCGGATTCCATGCTTAGTTTGGTAAGTTTGTAATAAAGATGTATTACATTCATGCAAGTATCTCAATACTGTTGGGTTCCTTCTTACCTGATCCACACACACACTTTTGATGTGGTGAATAGGGTTTAAAAAATCGGAATCGAATTGGTCAGATTGGCTGATTTGGATTGAAATTGGCTGAGGCAGATCCCCATTTCTAGGGTTAGGGTTGTACCTTTATTATATAAAGGGAGTGATCAGGTGGTGTGTGTGAATAAACTTTTTTCTTTCTTTCCTTCTTGTCGTGAGAGGTGTACGTGGATTGCTCTCCTCTCTTGTTCTATTGTAAGAGTGAGTGGATTGAAAAAGAAGAAGGTGCTTACGTTTATCATCCCAAGTTGTAGGATGACAATATTCTCTCAGTCAAAAGAAGAAGCAAATGTGTGACGTTTCTTCTTATGTTTGCTGCATCAATATCGAGGGAGAGTACGGTATTTTCATGGATCCACGTATTTGATGGATTATTTCACTATCCAAGAAGAATTATTGCTTTTAATGTTGCACAATCTCTAGTATTGGCTAGAGAGTTTCATCGTAAAAGTTTTATCCCATGGGTTCTCTTTTTGCCTTGAAACACGTATTCCTTGGTTAAAAATTTGTGCATTCTATGCATTATTATTTTGTATCACTAATAATTTGTTCATAAATAAAAAGATTTTATTTTCCCCAACAAATATGCTCATAATACTAGGCAATTGAAAAAAAGGGGCGAAGAGTAGGAATTTGGAGAGAAATGGTGTACTTAAGCATCAATCTTCCGTTTTCATTCTTATGCATTTATTCGTCCATTTACGCTTTTCAATTCAACTCACATTTATCATGAGAACCATTCTCATAAGCCCTGTGATCAACACAAGAACTCCATTCTCTCTCTCAATAGCATAAGTCTCTGAAGTTTGGATCACATTCATTACGAACCATTTGCATATGCTATGTGACACGTGGACTCCATTTTTTTTCCCTCTCTCTCTAACATAGGTCTTTGGATTCAATCCAAATGTCGATCACTGGATTTATGAGATATTTTTTTTGTAACGATTTATGAGATTGGTTCCGCTACACAAATGTGATCTCTGGATTCAATCCATATGTCGTTCTCGGTTTACAATGAGAATGGCCAGGCCCCTGGCCCCCGGCCCTGCCCAGCCCAGCCCAGCCCAGAGTTTTACATATGCAACTTATATTTGGAATAAGCATTTTTTTTTATAATCATCCTACACTCTTTATATTGTTTAGGGGAAAAAAAAGCAGCAAAATGTTAGTTAAGAAATTTCATATGCTCCATCCATCATCATTTTCAGAAGGAGATGAACTTTGAGCTACTACAGAGATTGAGGTTGATACCTGTATTAGACTGGTATTGTTATTGGTATCAGTTTTTGATCTAGATCGGTGCATATCAGCCACTTTTGCCTTTGCTTTAAAAAAAAAGAAAAAGTGTACATTTTTTCTATTGTTTTACCCTTGAAATGATATAGATAATTGATTCATAGTGTGAAAATCGTCTGCAACGGTGTAGTGAGCATCGGGTGACTAGGAACCCTTTGGATCATGTGTCTATATGCTCTCAGTCGTATGATGCTCACCATATCTCACCGCTCACTACAGAGACTATAAATTCATTTTTCAGATATATTAAGTATTAATATCAGTCTGATACGATATGGCCTATACAACTGATGCAGTCAATACAATATCGATACTTGAATCCACGATTAGACTTGAAAAGAAAATTTTGGTGCAAGAGATGGGAAGATAAAGAGTTTTAACTGCTTTTTTCTGCAAGTGCTGCCTTGATGATGATGGTTGCAACTATCGAACAGGGGGGTTAAAGATGAACTTTGAGCCATAGAGGTTTATTTTATTTTTTATTTTTATAATTTTGCTAGAAGTCATTCTTCGACCATTATCAGTTAGGACTGCCCATTTGGTAATATAATTATATAATAATTACGAAGAAGATAAACATAAAATAATTATAAAATAACTATTGAGCACCTACTCTTATATTCCTTATTTCACAAAATATGCGCACGTAACAAAAACTATCCCAGCCTACATCACCATCTTCACCGTAGCACACCCCGCATCACTTTCGTCGCACCCACTGCGCACCGATCACAATTCACAACCATATCTTTTCTTTCCTATTTCCCAAAACTCACCTTATCCTGCCACCGCCTTAAGCGCATCCTCCACTTCAACCTCTTACCTCCTACTGCCTCACCACCGCATCAGCACTCTCCCACTAAGGCCCTGTATATTTAAAAGGGTTTTGTTGGAGTGGGATTTAAGGGATGAGATAGTTATATGGATCTTGGGTTGTCAAACCTTAGCTTACGTTGCCATAGAAGAACGGATGCCATCGCTAATACACTGTTGCCACAGTTGTGATTAATTGCTGACTGCGGACAATAAGGGTAAAATAGGGTTGGGTTTCTTAAAACCCCAGCCGAACCCGGGGTCCTCAAAATTCAATCCAAGTCCAACCAAATCTTGTTGGGCTTATACTTAGGCTAAACTCTGTTGCGCTTATGCAAAATTTAACCCGATCCTAATTGACCTTACTTGGGCTGGGTTGGGCCTAATTTTTGTTAAGGTCGGGCCAACCTTGATTGACCCTGTTTTGCAATTTATGTAAAAAAAAAAAAAAAAA
>NC_056557.1:28711239-28717778 GCF_013358625.1 Macadamia integrifolia | reverse complement strand
GATGGCAGCTGCGGGTGAGAGTCCACATGAGCTAATGAGGTAAGAGACAACGAAAGGGTTCTCATTTATTGAGGGTTTTGAGGAGATGGATCTGAGAGAAGAAGGGTTTTGCAGAAAAACCAGTTGACTAGTTAAATCTCTTATGGCTCTCCCGATTGGGACTCTTCTGAAGAAGAAACTAATCATTCGGAAATGTACTAAAAAAAAAAATAGCAATTAGATCTGATTACGAACTTACGAAAGGATCTTCCGAGAGCGCGGCTTCATCTGCTATGCCACTTTAGACCAAAGTTCTAGAAAGATCAGAGCTAGCTACGAGCTGCAGAGTGAAAATCCGCCAAGCCTTTTGGCAACTGGCGCTTAGGGGAACCTGGAGGTCTGGTGATGAAAACAAGTCAGACAGACCAGGGGGCAGGTTAGGATTGAAAAAAAAAAAACTTATCTTGGTTAAGTCGCGAATTATTCGGCCGAACCGAATTTTTTCGAATTTTATCAAAAATTCGGATCGAATCCGAATTAAAAATAAAATTCTTTAAAATTCGGGACTTTTTCAAAACTGAATATAAATCGCAAATAATTTGGACCGAATCCGAATTAAACCGAATTATTCGGTATATTTAAACATTATTTAAAAAAAAACCAAAAAAAAAACAATAAAAAACAATTAAAAAAAAAAAAACCCAATAAGCTTTTTTGACCGCTTTTTTGACCGAATCCTTCAATTAATCATCCGAATTATTCCGAATAATTCTCCGTCCGAATAATTCCCGAATCCGAATTTGTTAACTATGGTTGGGACAGGTCGGGCTAGGCCTACGCGTCAACCCAAGCCTAGCCTAACCTAACCAAGGGTCAGTGTTTTTCATTCCTAACACACCTTTAGGACAAAAAATCGTAGCCCACGTCTTGTTCTAGCTTAGGGAGGACAAGGACGGATTTGGCTATTAGGGCCAAACTTACACACCTATCCGACATTGTAGGACATGAGAGTGAGGAAAAATTACAAAAAACATCATGTCTTAAAAGTTGGTGAGTGCAATATGGTGGGCAAATAACTCTGGTTGTAATCGGGCTAGTTTCAAATAGATTAACCCATTAATATATTGTCTTTAGTTGGGTGCCCTTTTGTAGTTGTTCCCAGAGAGTGGGTGGCGAAATACCTCTCCCAACCCTGAAAAAACCTATCCTATTTTTATGCTCATGTGCGGCCCCTCATTGGTTCCCACTGGCGCAGGGTCGCACAACCAGGACGTTCATTTCCCCTATTATATAAAATGAAAAGAAATCTAAGTCCTACCCTAGACACATGAGGTAGCAAAAAGACCATCTTGCCCCTAGTTGGTCCCATGTTGATTTAGTGGTATAGTTTGAATATGAAAAAAAAGAACGATAAAAGGCAGTGTGATCCTTGCACTAAGACATATGGGAGAGCAAAATGATCGCCCTACTTCGCATGAAAGGTGAAAATCCTGCTGGTATTGATGCTTTCACAGGCGTTCCTATTGGTTCTTGATGCAGAAGCCACGTTGCTTTCTACAAACCTTTTCCCAATAATTATTGATTTGATGGATGCAGTTTCAAGTTTCAACACATGATCATTCATAGTAAAAACACTTCGATCTTATTCATATGAGAGAGAGAGAGAGAGAGAGAGAGAGAGAGAGAGAGAGAGAGATTATAGCACAAGATGATGTTATGCAGAGGAGGCTGATTTGCCGAAGACAGATCAACTAGAAGAAGAGTAGAAAACTCCTAAATAAGAAGCTAAAAATAACTGCCCACCCATTCAGACACGTCGCCGCCAGGCGAAGTGCTTGTGCATTTATAGGTTCCTTAATTAGTTAAGCTGGTCTCCCTTTTCCTTTCCGTTGCAAGAAAACGTGGAAGTAGTAGTGGTACTGCTCGGGTGAACCTTCTTCTTCTTCTTCTTCCCCCCTAAGAAACTGCGGCTATGGGATTGCTTCTCCACTGTCCCTCCACTACTACTACTGTCACTTTCTTCTTCTTCTTCTAATCTCTTCATCTTATCCTTACAGAGCTTCCTCATCACGTATACCTGAGCCATTTGAACTCCAACAGAAGACATCCTTTCCCACAGTCCAAGAATCTCAAATTCTATTCAGTTCTAAGCAAAGTGGTGTACTCTGAGAGTTTAATACAGTACACAGAGAGAGAGAGAGAGAGAGAGAGAGAGAGGGAATTGAGTTTTGAGACTTGGGAACGTCGATCATATGTATATATAGGTGTTACTTTGCCTTGGTGACCACCAATGTTGAAGTGGAGCCCATGGATCAACATGCCATGGGGACCATGCCATCACCATTAAAGGTTTTATAAGGAAATGTAAGCAAGATAATGTTTTATAAGGAAATGCCATCACGTTTTGGTAGGTTGGGAAAGAAGGAAATGTAAGCAAGATAATGGTAGTAGTATATTTAGAATTGTTGAAACAATGGTTGATCATGTTTCTTGATTACCAAAATACTTTCTTTAATGATTAACCACTTTTGTTATTAAGAGAAGTGATGAACGTGCATGAAAATGTGAAAAAAAATCTTCACTCTCTCCAATATGCTTAAGGATTGGTTTTGGTCCATTTTCTCTTATTTTATATATTTTAATATTTTTTATTTTTAATTATGTTTCATGTTTTCTTTTTTTGTCAAGTAAAGTACAGCTCTTTACCTCTCCAAATAAATAAATAAATAAAGTAGGGCTAAACTTTTGTATCTATTTTTTGAATTTCTTTTAATGCTACCTTATCTTGTCAAGTAAAGTGCAGTACAGATAATTTATTTATTTTTATATATTTTCTTTTAACTTCCTTTCATGCTTTCTTATCTTGCAAGTAAAACAAATCTAACTAACTTTATTGTTTTGTCTGAATAGACCTAAAACAAAGGAAAGTCGAAATCGTTTGCGGTGAGGTGCAATAAGCATCCAATGGTTGGGATGCATGCCTGAACCCTCATAGACGTTGAATGCTCACTACACCTCAACACTCATTACAGACAATTTGTTTTCAAGAAGAGGACCTCTTTGATTCCATGTGTGTGTGTGAGGGGCGGGGAGCTTCGAAGTGCAGAAATGAGATTCTATAATGATGTGGAAAACAAGGTTATTCACAAAAGTGCTGCACAAGAATTTACGTGGTGGTTTAGCAATATGCCTACGTCTATGAAGAGATTAGAGTAGTTTCATCACTATTAATAAAGAAAGGATTACAAGTTCTCTTCTTGATGACTCTTTTTGCTTACAAATAATTCCCAATAACCCTAATAGCCCCCATTGCAACAATCTTTAGGAAACAAATTGATACAAAATTTTCAAATTACCCATTCACTAGTTAAGTTGAATCAACTCCTTTTTTTTTTTCCCTGCGAAAAAATCATTTGTGTTGAGAAGAGAAAATATAAAAATATAGAAAGATACACGACAACCTGGGTATCCCCAGGGAAACAAAACACAAAAACCTCTCAGGCCCACTGTCCACTTTCGGCATTGCCATCAGTAGGGAAGGACCAAAAGAAAACATGGAAAACTCTCTATTTCATGTTAAAGCATCCTAAACCTTGGTCTACAGAGACCATCAACACTTGGATACTCAAGGTTAGTTATATAATTAGAAGAAAATATTAATATGTAAAGCAAATTAATACAATATGACACTATGACCGAAGGTGGGGGTTTTGCCTTGCTTTACGTTTTTTCCGTTTTATTCAGGGCTATTTTTGTTTTTGTTTTTGCTAGGAATTAGCAAAGAACTTTATTAATAAAATGAAGGGCTAGAGAAAGCTACCTTGCTGGCATAAGTACATGCTAGTGTGTGAGATCATCTTCACGTGGGGGAAGCACAGTCTTTTTACACCCGCTGTGTCTATTCATGGTCATCAGTAGACAGGCAACTTAAAACAATAGGAGAGAACTCTTAACTAAATTTGTACCACAGTCTCGCTTGAATATCCCAGCTGATGTCTAGTAAAGAGAAAACAAGGGGGTATTTTCCAAATAGAAGAAGTTCTTGAGGTTGCAACATGTTTTGCGAGCCTATTTGCCACTACATCGACTTCCTGAAAGTAATGAGAGATATAGAAAGTAATTCCATCTAGATATTGCTTAGAGAACAACCAATTTTGTGTCAAGCACTAAGGGATCAATTCTTTGGTGAGACGTTGAACAACTAATAGTGATTCGCATTCCACCCATATTCGAGTCAGACCCATATACTCATTGTCATCTTTGTTGCTTAAAAAAATGCCACAAATTCAGCCTAATAATTGAAGAGATCCCTACTTAAGACGAGAAACATCGCATTGGAGCACCCAGGTGGTCCGTAAAATGCCCCCTCTCTCCGGAATGCCCAGGGATCCCCAACAAACATTCATTAATATTAATTTTGATACATTCCGGATTTGCATAGCTATTTTTGTTTTCTCTTTGTGTATTCGTGTAATCTCCTATTTTTCTTTTCTTAATACAATATGATTTTTTAACGGAAAAAAAATGTAAGAATACAAATAAAATTCATGTACTCCAATGCTAAGGTTTACACAATAGCAAATTCTAATAAGCTCAATTGCTTGGTCACCTCTAACCAAAGAAAGGGGGAAAAATGATTGATTACCAAACTCAACAAAATAACCATGAACTTGGAAAGTGTACTTTTAGTGTTCTACAAAAAAAAAAAAAGGGAAAGTGCACTTTAGTATGTACCCACATAAAAGCCACCCATCAGCCCTCTTTTTTTATTGCTATTTTTTCTTTTTTTTTAACTCTGTTGATGGTGGAGAAGGTGCATTTGTGCATGATTAATCATACATGCCAACCCGTACAGGTCCGTATGTCGTATGTACCCAACAAAGGTCAATTGACATATGAATTATATAAGAAAATTCATCAAATTAGTGGTCAGGAACACCTTCCTTTCCATTGTTGGAAGCATAAAATTAGTTAGTCCTCTTTCACTTCCTTTCTTATAGAAATCTCTCTAATATAGTTAGCAATGCTGAGCTAATAAGGTTAGGAGTTAGGACACTAGAATGAGTCAGATGTTCTATGTTGGAGTCTCCAATATGAGATTTTTAATGCCAATATGTTCCCTTTGTGACCAAGCAGTATAACCTACACAGTTTAACAATTAGGGTTTTTTTTTTTTTTTTAATATTTAGGAGTCACATGCAATACTAATATAGATTTAATACTTAATAATTAACTTTTGTAATGTGGGTTTCTCTCCGGAGACCATTTGGTGTGTATTTTAATCTTCAATGGCACCTTTTTACATGTACACGTGTACTAGAAATGAGAATGGTGGACTAAAAGTTGTTCTTATCTCTTGTAAATGTTTCATCTTATCTACTGCTACCATTAGTGCCTCCACCTTTTGTGTTTGGTGGAATTGGATATATATATTTTATAATCTTTAGTGATCCATTGAGGATATACCATGTCTTTAAATTGACATATAATTCGATAGTGATTGGTGAAATTACTTTTATTGAAGTTAAAATACAAATTAATATAGTAATGGCAAACCTTAGGAAAGGTGAGTACAAATATGTACGTTGACCTCGTGATAGTGTTGCTACTTGTTGTGCACCACCACTCAAACCATGGTTTGTCAAGTTTCTCCTAAGGGTTTTTTTTTTTTTTTTTCTCTTGTGAATTCATGTAGACAATCACATTTAGTTGGGAAAAGACTGAATAATTTGTTTTATTTACTACTAAGACATGGTTTTACTGTTCATAAACATAGTTCTAAGAATCAAAATTAGACTGGATTTCAAAGCTTCTTCAAAGGTTTAGGGCATCGAGGGATTTGAGGGACTACTTGTGAGCATAGTTAGTAAATTCGGATTCGAAAATTATTCGGACGGAGAATTATTCGAAATAATTCGACTGATTAATTTAAGGATTCGGTCAAAAAAGCGGACAAAATAAAAATTGGAGTTGGATTCGGATTCGAGAATTATTCGATTAAAAAAATAAAAGTCAGGCAAAAAATTCGGATATTATTTTATAGTTTATTGTATATTTTTTATTTATCAAGTTATTAACTTGATTTGTATACTTAGAAAGAGCAAATTACTTTATACAATAAAGTAAAAACTATGAAAAAATTATCATTGAGCGATGGAAGCAATGGTTATTGTAATCCAATTTCTACTCATGAAATAGATTAGGCCCCAAAAGAGTGAAAGCAAGATTACAACTACAATAAAACAAATAAATAAATTTACCACAAGAAATTTTCACTATCATTTTGCTTGGGTTCACAAGACCCATATTGCACTAAGACGCACTAATTTTTCAAAATTAAAGCAACAATATAAAAGAAAATTGATTGATACGGCGATATGAATCTATCCTGGTCCCCCGGAACCTCAAATTATCCATCAAGGTTTGATATCTCCCCTGTCTTAGGATGAATTGATGAAGTTATGAGAATAAATGAAACAAAGAGTAGATTCGTACGATTGTTACAGAAGAATTAGGTGGAGAAAAAAGATGGAAAGAAGGAGGCGGAAATTTGTGGGAGA
>NC_056557.1:28660042-28711219 GCF_013358625.1 Macadamia integrifolia | reverse complement strand
TTTTTTTTTTTTTTAAATACTGTTTAAGTGTACTGAATAATTCGATTCGACCCGAATTACTCGTGTTTTAAATTCAAATTAGTAAAAAATATGTTTTTTACTAAATTTTATTTTTAATTTGAATTCGATCATAATTTTTTATTTAATTCGAAAAAATTCAATTCGACCGAATAATCGTGAATTATTCGGTCGAATTGATAACTAGGCTTGTGAGAAGAGAGAGAATGGAACTCAAAAGGCTCTAGGGTGAAATGTGTTGAATGAGGGAGGAGAAGGATATGGGACCTTGGATCCTCCATTTTGGAGGTTGGGCCACATATAGATCGTGGGGATGTGGCAACCCCCTAGCTAAAAAAATGTCCCTAGTGACAGGAGTGATTGCTTTTCTAGTATTTTTCTGACAATGATCCTGGAAGATCCAGCTATCAGATGTTGAAATTTTATCTCTTGTCGGAAAGATATTTTCAAGTACTATACAATGTCGTAAATATCAATAACAAATTTAGTTAGAAACCCAATCAAAACTGTACCCAAAGAAAAAAGACACACATAATTAAGGTTTTATGAAATAATGGGCAAATTGCATCTTCTATGTACCAAAGTCTAGAATTAACCCGATTGGTGATTTTCTAGCAAGACCCATTAGCTACAAAACAGTCATTTAGGACTGCTAAATTCAAAGGGAGTTGACCGCATAGCAGGCCTGCTTTCCTAAAAATAGAGCAGTTTGAGATTCCTTTGGCCACATCTTTTGTCCTTCTCTATTTAAGAGAGGTTTAGGGGAGTTTCAACTAAGACTTTTGCATACAATTTGCACATCTTTTTGGGCATTGAATTAAAGGATTTTTTTATAATAATATAATTGTTCTTTAACTTGCTCATTCTACCTCTAGAGCATGGTTTCAAGTATCCATTTGGTATTGGTTGTATTGGATTGATATCGATTGAGATCGATCTCTGATCCATGATCAATCCATGTCGGTATTTCGTATCATTTTAGGGGTAAAATGGTAAAAAAAATATATTTAAAAAAAAAAGTAAAAGTAAAATAGACTGATATCCACCGATCTAATCCGATCTAGATCGGTATTGGATCGATATCAGCATCGTGCCGATACCATCTCCTAAATCCATGCTCTAGAGGTTTTTTAGCTTGTTGCTTTCATTTATATGTACATCTTGCCTTAGAGTCACATTGTAATTTGAGTGAAAACATTTGTACACTTTTCAAAAGAGTTGTTATAGGAGATTGGGGAATCTCTATTGTGTTGGATATGATTGGGTTTCCGCCAACAAGTTGTTGTTAAGATTGTAAGTAGTAGGTAAAAAAACTACTAGGGTTTAGGTGTTAGTTAAAACACTTGGTTTAATTATGAGTCTGGGAAAGCAATTGCAAGAAGGCTTGATCAATGCCATTTGAAAATTGATCCATCGCGAAAAGTCTAAACTGTGGATATCACTTGGTAATGGATATAGGCAAGAGGCAAACTGCACTTTAAATGGTATTGAATTATCATTTTCTCTTTCCTCCCTTCTCTCTATTGTGCCTTGTATCTCCTTACAACAATATTATTCATATATTTTGTTTTGGATAGTAAAGCTTTATTTTTCTTCAACATCTCTCTCTCTCTCTCTCATCAGCAAGAGACATTACCAACAGGCCTAAGTGCCCTTCACCACCAGGACCAAAGACTAAAAAGAGTTGTGAGCCTCCTTGAGGCTTCTAAGATATGTTCTTTACTACCAAAAGCACTTACTCTAATATACCCTTCACCACCAGGACCAAATCCACTGCCAGGAACAGTAACTATATCTGTTTTCTCAAGTATCTCATTAAACACATCCCATGAGCTTGAACCTGGAAAATGAACCCAAATATAAGGTGCATTTTTGCCACCATATGCCTTCAATCCAAGTGAATGGAATGTGTCAATCAAGATTTTTGCATTCTCTCTATAGTAGTCGATCACAGTGCACACATCCTGAAAATAGAAATTATTGTTTGTATTAGTTCTTCAAATGGATTCCAAAATGGATAAAATAGGTTTAATTAGAAGAAAACTTACCTTATAGCCTTCCGGTGAAAGGCATTCTAGCCCACCAGCTTGAATAATATTTGATGCACCATTAAAGCATGTACAGACAATGCGATTATAATCCTTAATCACTGGAAACCCATTTGCATATTTCAGCTCCTCAGGGACCACTGTCCAACCAAGACGAACTCCGGTGAATCCCGCGAATTTGGAGAAAGAAGAAACTTCAATTGCGACCTGCATAAGAATCAAGCGTTTCTTAGAGAGCAGAAACATGGTTTTAGCTAGGGGTATCAATTCTGGCCAGCATCATTTAGCCTCACCGGGAAAACCCATGACCAGCCTGGACCGAATAATATTCAATTGTTCCCAGCACTGAAAGGGTTCAGCAGGACAGTCACCCTTGCGGGACCAACTGTCTACCCAACCCCTGAGAGCCCATTTAGAGATAAATGGTTCAGTAGCCCGTTTAAGGCCCATTTATAGAGAAATGGTTTAGTAGTCATTCTAAGGCCCATTTGGAATTATTAATATTAGCCCTTCAATGCCCATTTAGAGCCCATTTAAGGGTGATTTTAAGATAAATGGTTACGTAGCCCATATAAGGCCCATTTAGAACAATTAATGTTAAGCCCATTTAGAGCCTACTTAAGGGCCATTTAGAGATAAATGGTTTAGTTGCCCATAAAAAAAGCCCATTTAACCCAATTAGTGGGAGCCTTATTTTAAAGCATTATATTATAAATAGGACCATGCCTAGCTGATCACGGTACATGATCAGTCAACCCCATTTAGTTAGGATAAAGTTACAAATCACAGTGTGATATCCTAAAGTAGTGGATACCAAAATTGGCCCGGATCGACCAATTGACACCCCTACCTTTGGCTAAGGAAACCCTTGTGACAAAGATACAGTACAGTTCAGCAATAATATAACTTCATGAGATTTGGTAAGATACCTGCTTGGCTCCAGGAATTTCAAAAATAGATTTTGGGCTATCATCTGAGATATAAGCAGCATAGGCAGAATCAAATATAATAAGTGATCCATTTTCCTTGGCAAACTCTACAAGTTGTTGTAATTGTTCCCTTGAGGCAGCATAGCCAGTTGGATTGTTTGGTGAGCAGAAGAAAATGGTATCTGTCCTTGAAGTGTTTGATAAGTCCGGAAAGAAATCATTTTCAGGTCCACATTTCATGTATTCAATGTTCTTGAACTTCTTAGTTTCCTCATTGAACTCACCAGTCTGACCTATTATCACTCCTGAATCTACATAAGCCTGTCTCAACCACATTTTCCATTAATTAATAGCCAACAATTATAATCAGGAAAATATAATACTTGAATTTTTAAATATACATCTAATTAAAAATAGTATAAGAGGGGGATGAGGATTCGAAATTCACCGGAAAAGTCGGGTCTTGTACAGCCATTGTTACATTAGATCCCATTAGGAGCTGCGGCGAAACGGTAGAGATTAAGACGCGCATTGTTTGTAATGAACCATGTAAAGGAAAAATTTTCAGATAAATTCATTGTACGCAAGATTATTTTACATGGAAACAAATGGATCTTTAAATTGAAACGTAAATAAATTCTTAGGACCTTATTTAACATTTCAAAATCCAAATGTAAATGAAAATTGGTGAATTTTGCTAAATATTAAATACCTGAAGGCGAGAAATGTCCGATTGTGCACCATCAGATACGAAAACTTCATTGTATTTAATTCCTACATGTCCATATAATTTATCTGCTATAGCCTTTCTCAATGCCTGATTTACATGGAATTGGTTAAAAGCTTGAAAGAAAGAAAAACTAAACAATTGAAGTAGTTCTATGGTTTTGTGTGTATCTTGGCGGAAATTCATGAAACAATTTATAAGTCCAATAAATAAATGTCACGTATAAATTTAAATAAATTATCTTATTAATAAATCGGGTTTGATTAGATACATATGCAACCCAAACTTGATCCAAAGACCAGACAATTGGGCTGGTTCATTAACCTTCTTGGGCTTGGTTTGAGATGCCATTTAGCTAAACCATTAACCCATACCTCTTTTAGGGTGGGCCTAACTTGGGAACTTCTCAATGAAATGGAATACAGACACCAAAATAGCTTGAAAGAAAATAAACCATTAGCATATTATGGTTAGCTTATAAAATCTATTTGGTTCTTGCTATTTGGGCTTGTAGTCAAAGAAATGAAATTTCAAAAGATATTTGAAAAAATATTAAAACTTAATAGGATATTTGTAAACTGAAAGAAGAAGTAAATTATTCCATTTCATTAACCACCAGCTTGGATAATCAAAAATTTGCTGCAACCTGGGTAGCATTAAAATTTTGATACCAACACCTGCTCATGTATCGATTTGGTTTATGCTAATCCTTATTAAACCACTCGATAATTTTAGGCAAACGGTATGATAGATACCTTGTCACCTTGCTCATCGCCATAACCTCTATAACCTTCGCGTGTTGATAGAGCTCGAGCTTGCTGCAAATCAGTGTTTAAATCAGTTTCTTGGTAGTACCATTACTATATGAAGTTGGAACAAACTGTGGATTAGTGTGTGTGTGTGTGTTGCCATTCATAAGCCCAATTGTGACTTTAACTTCTTAGTTAATTAATTACCTAACAATTACTATATTGAGTGAGAAAGAAGTGTAAGTGTGTGAGTTGCTGCCATGTACATGAGCCCAATTGTGGACTTAAACTGGTTAGTTAGTTAATTACCTCAACCATGGTGGAGGTTATGATAGTTGGAATAGGCTCAGTAGTATCACCAACCCCAAGGCTTATCACCTTTGCATCTGGGTACTTCTCCTTGTGTTCCTCCTTCCTTCTACATATCTGTCATTTAAATACCCAATCAATATGGCTCTATGTAAAAGGAATCTTTTCTTGATAATTAATAAAGAAGAATAGTGCTTCAACCCTTTAACTAAACTTATCATAGTTTTTGGCAGAAATTAAGCGCATAGGATAATTATTAAACATAGAAAACCTATCAAGTTAGATTATCTTTTATCCAACCCCGTGGGGAAGGGTTGGAGGGAAGAGGATGGGATTTTGGTCTACACACAAATCCCTTCATATAGCAGGTCAAATGAAAGGGAAATTTTATGGATAGGTAGCTCTCAAGGTCCTTTACTCCTATGTCAAGTTTCAGTCAAACCAAAATTGGTCACATTGAAATATTTGGACTTATACAAGAGGGTATAATAATAAATGAAAGGATAAATGATAAAATTAATTTGACTATGTAATTTGACATTTAGCTAATAAGTCATCCCCTAAATATTGTAGGGAAAGAATTGACACATTGCTCTTTATCATATTAGAAAACAAAGTGTAGACATCAACGGGAGGCTAAAAAAAAAAATACCAAAATTAGAAAGATAATAGGCAAAGAAATTGAATTCCATTTCTAAAATGGAGGATAGGGTCTATGTAATTGAATGGGAAAAAGCTTCCCACGTAGACTGTGTGGGAAAGCTTTCTCATGTCCTCTCATATCCCCATTATCACGTGGGTTTCACACTAATATTTTATCTCCTCCCTAACTATACCATGTGAAACTTTGTTGACAAAACCATTTTTTCAAATCATTTTTTTGAGACCGAGATTGATGTGGTGTGAAAGATTCCTCCACATTGGTATGGAAAATTCTCCCCTATAATAAATAGATTTTAGAAGAACATGATCATGCCTAATGTGAAATTGATAGGAAAATTGGCCGTGCATATCCATGCATGTAAACTTCTTTTCTTTGTCTCTTTTAGGGAAACTTCTCTGTAAAATATAAATTAAAATTTTTTTTTCAACTATCAATTTCTTTTATATTTTTCACATGGCAAAAAAAATTTTTTTTTTTTCATTTAATTTTTTGATAAAAATAAAATTTCAGAAGTCAAGTATTATATGGGTAGGGATAAAATCCACAGAGGTAACTGACATCGCTAAAAGACCTATATTAGCCTTCTCCATATACATGGAAGGCTAGAGGGAAGAGTGTAGGGTGAAAGTTGACACGAAACCTGTATCAACCCCCATATGTGATTTTAAGAAAACTTTATATATTGATTCTTACTTGCTTTCAATTCAGTAAACATACAACTCCAGCCAAAAAAAAAAAAAAAAAATCTATAAACCTGTAATATGAGTAATTAAGCATTGCCTCACTAATTAATAAGACTTCCCGACAAACTAGATTATAGTAAATGTATAACTAATATAGTATGAAACTAATAAAGTATATAGCATAACTTAAATGACTAATGTTTATTTAACTACATATTTTTTGGTAGGATTCATTCAATTAACTACATGACATGGTTATTTTTGCCAGAAAAAAATATATAAATAAATCCAATTTTGTATTTTTGAACAGAAAATATATGAGCTTAACTTTATAATGAGCCTATTGCACAAGTCAAGCAATAATTAAGTTATGGTAAAAAAAAAAAAAAGTCATGATTAAATAAATAAATAGCTTTTACACATCTAAAACATTTATACTTTTTTTTTCCTCCCTTTTAGAAGCAAAAAAAGGGTTTTCCATCTCAATTGGAAAGCTAGAAAAATTTGTATAATTTTAAATTTAGTTAATTCAAGAGAAAATTTTAAGGAATCAATTGCCTCAAAGCACTAGCTGTTTTTTACACTTAAACTTCAAGCACTATTTGTTGTAGACAAGCACAACAACAACAACAATTCAGCCTTATCCCAACTAAATGAGATCAGCTAAATGGATCAGATTTCTCTAATCAGTTCTTACTGAAGACAAGTGGTAAAGTGTGGTGATAGATTATGTGAAATATTTATAATTTGGTTTCGTTTTTTTGTAGATATGTCTTCCCATACTATTCCCTATCCCCAAAAAGAAGTATGGAATTTTCTAGTGAGTAGCCATTTGAAAGTTCTAGAGAGGTAATAATAAAATTTCATGTCCACCACACTCTTCTATAGAAATTCTATGGTGGACATGAAATTCATTGAAATTTTGGTTTCACGAATCAGGTGGATCAAATAGAAAATAAAATCCCATTTGCTACAATTTTGGACACTTTCATATTTCAAGCCTTGTGTAATTAACGTAAAATTAAAATAAAATAAATAAACCACTAAAATATATAAATCAACCAAAAGTTGCAATCAATTTTTTTTTTCTTTTTTACTGTTACTGCATTATATACTTTTTTTGATAAAATTTTAAATAATCATGTTTCAGAATTATTTGACAAAAATATTCAAATTTTGAAAACTATGTTTCAAAACCTTGAAAACTAGAAGGTCAACATTATTTTATAAGTCTAAACATAGACCATGTCTACTCAGTCAAAAAAAGAAAAAGAAAAGCTAGATCATATAAATCATAATTTATAGGGTCAGCACTAGTTACCATGATAGTCTCCCCCCCCCCCCACACGTAAATATTCCTTTCCTTTTGTTGGTACTATTAATATTTTGACTCATATAGAAGTTCATACAACATATATGACTACAAATAAAGAATTAATAATTTGTAAAATACTATTAAAATATTGGATCCAAATTTTGAAATGTTTTGGAACAAAAAAAATTGTTACTAATATATATAAAACAAAATAATCATATTTTATCAAGTTTGACCAAACTTTGAAAGTTTCTTCTATTTAAAATGTTGAAGTTTGATCTTCTAGTGTGTATGAGAAGAATAGTTGGTACCTATTGGTGTCATGTGGAAAGGTATTGTAACAATTCTTAGCATTGGATAGAAAGAACATGATCTCTGAATTAGCCACAAGTCAAATTTCATAGCATAATTAAATTAAATACCTACTCTCGGATGCCCATGCATGCCTAGTCGTAGTCTAACCGTTCTCAATTGGATCTCTTCCAATTGCTCAATGTCTTGTTTTCCCCATACCAAATTTTACATGGGGTGAAACTTGACATGTGACCAGAAAGTGACTTTTGGAGTCTACCATATGGCAAACAGAAGGAAGCAAATCATGAATTTGTTTCTAATCCACTAGTCCAAGAATTCCTTGCCAAAAGGAAAAGGTGCCAATGAAAAGATGACGGGTAGAGATGTGAAAACACTTGCTTCTTCCATATTTTGGACCTTAGCTCTGTGCAACAATATGCTATTGCTGAAACATGACAGAACTGAAATCTTAGATCAAAATACTATGCATGGATGGTATAAACTATGAAATACCTAAACAAGACTTCTTGAACTGCGAACAACTACAGCCATTCACTACATCCAAATATCTGCTAGACAAGATATTTTAATGCTATATTAGTTAATAAAACATCTACTAATGAACACTATCACAACCCCATTAAAAAAAAAAAGGGTTCATTCTCTTTGTTGCCAAGTTCTTATTCTCAGATGAGGAGCGATATTGGGTCAGTTCTTTTCTTCTGCTGCTACAACAATAACTAGCACAAACACTTCAGTTAGAAAACTATTAATCTCAAATAAGAACCTCAAAGCAGAGAACAGAAGATTTGAAAGGGAAGTAAAGCTAGAGCTGATGATGAAGTAAACAGGGATGGATAGTGAAAGAGATTGGAAGCTACTAACCTCTGGAAATAAGTACCCATTACGCAACTTCTCCATATTTACATTTCTAGGAACCTTTAAACAATGACCTTCAACTGAACAAATAAATCCACCTGCCAAACACCATCATCAATATCATCAACAACTTCAACAGAAGGATAAGAAGATTATTGATAGGAATACATATATGGAACTTGGATGGTGGACATACCATATTTTCTCTCTTTATGGGCAACCTTATAATGGGAGAGTTCTCTTGGGTGTGCCTTCACAGGGGAGTTCCAAATGCCATAGGAGAGTTGGGTTTTAAACATCTTCAATTCTTTCTTCTTCTTCTTCTTCTTCTTCTTCTTCTTTTGCCTTTGAAATGGTAACAGAAGAAATGAAAGAACAGAATAAAATGGGAAGCTATGAAAGAAAAGAAAAGTTGAAGTGAAATGTGGATTGGACAAGTTCAACTCAGATCTATGTATACATTTAGAGAACCATGCACAACTATGCATATATATAATTTTTTATTTAAACACATGGGGATTTAAAAGCCAAAGAACAGTGCTTAATTTTCCTTAATGGAAAGGTGGTCCAGGGCTGAATTTTCTGTGATAGTACGTGGAAACAAACAGCACCAGTCAAACCCGCCATGGCATCATGACCTGACAGTGTTTGGGGGAAGGGACTTAAAGGGTTGGATTCATTTGATTTGTTTCCCTCTTTTCCACAGTTTCTCACCTAATTTCTTTGCATTTTCCATGTAAATGGTACGGTTCTCTTTGACTCTTAATTAGAAGTTAAAACCCATCTGGGAAATCATTAATCTTTGTTCCTTTGTATTATTTCTCAGAACTTACCACGCAGATCAAGTATTACAAAGATCTCTTACCAATTTTGACTAAATTGTCCTTGGAAATGGAAGGAAAAGGGGGGGGGGGTGAGATTTTATACATGGAGGTTAGGAGAGTTAGCTTATATAAGTTGATATGTGAGAGGAGAGTTTATAATTGTTAAGATCATATGGGGGGTTGATCCCACATCAATTACGAAAAGAATTTGATGCAAGTTGATATGGTCTTGAGTTTTTTCACCTTATAAGTTTATGATTCGTACATAAGTAAGATGAGGTAGATAGATGAATTGTCAGTTTGGGGAAGGTGGCAGCCTCTCCTTTGTTTTGTTTGAAAGAAGAGACAGGAGAGACATTTTCAGTGAGAGAATAATGATAGGTCTTTTAAACATGAACAGGACCATGGATGATGATGAATTGATGATGAATCCATGATGGCTACTTGAAAGGTGTCTTTTGTGAGAATGTACTGACCCAATCCATTTTTGTTTCTGCAGCACCATATTCACTTATAAAGCTAGTCTTGTCTTAGTTTCATAGAATGACACAATATTTTCTTGGTGAACATCAACATCTCCACCTCTCTCTCTATAATGGAAGGAAATTTTTTCCTGACTAATTTTCAAAGAAGAAAAAATATGTTTTTTTTGGTGAGAAATGCTACTAGCTGCATGGCCATTAATATTTAAAGGTTCAGTTCACTTCACATGGAAGTGTAAGCAATTTCTTTTTCTCCTCCTTGAGGGGTATTTTGTATTTCTTTGGGTTTCTTTGAATATATTTAGTTATTCATAAAATAAAAAAAATAAATAAAAAAAGAAAAAAAAATGTAAACAAATGGTGATAGACTGAATCCTATTTGCATGGCCAAATACATTATATGCAGAATTTGATGTTTTCAAGCTTCATTAATGATATTTGCAGAGATGATATCCTCTTATAGAGAAAATACCTAATAGCTTTTAGTGCCTCAAACACTTTGGTTAAAAAAAATCTTGGATTTAGGATTACCCACTTTGTATTGGCATCAATTCATGCCCCCTCAACCATCTAGAGCAGTCCATGCTGTGTGGTCCATTCTTTTAAACCTTTTAGAGAGAAGTAATTACAAAACCAGGAAAAAAAAATGAAGCTTACTATTTCCCAATGGTGATAGCAACTACAGAATATTACTGCAATTAAGGAGTATAATCACTTGCCTCTTGCTGATCATTGGGCCACATGTCGAAAATGACATTGTACATAATATTCTGAATTGATAGAGAGCTTTAAGTTCTTTCCTTACATCTTAAATATATCTTTTAAGTCAATAAGAAACATGGAATTCTCCAATTCTTCTTTTTATATTTTGACTAGGGTAGAAGGAAGACAAATAAGAAAAATGAATGTTTTCAAAGATTATAAAATATGGAAATTAAAATTCATGATATATACCATAAATAGAAAACAATTAAAAATTTAATGTTAATTAAAAAAAAATTAATATGATTGTAGAAAGCAGCTGCTAGAAATATCTGAAGCCCTCATTTGGAATTTTCAATTTGTACCGATATGCAAATGACTGCTACATGCACTACGTGAAAATATAGATATATAGGATCCATATTGATATAGATTATCAGTTTCAGATATGGCAAGTACTTGGAAGTTTTGGATGGAAAATAAAGAAAATAAGAGATCGTTCGCAATAACTCTACCAAGGGTGATCCTATTACAGGAATAGCTTCGGGTACACTTATCACAATTTTGACTGCCCAATAACCAATTTGGTCCCGAGGTAAGGAATAACTAGTTACACTAAAAGAGACAGTCAAACTTCCAAAGGCCATTCATAGGGGTTATCGAAAACCAAAATCAAAGAAAGTAACTATGAAATATTAGTAAAATAGAAAAAGTATAAAGATCACTTGCATTTAGATGATCATTAAACCACACAAGACCCTAATGAATTTGTGAAGACTGTGCTTTATTTCATTTGAAAGCAACCATAAAATAAAAAAAAAAAAAGTGGTGCAAAGTGATCCAGGGCAATCTTTTCTTTGTGCACGTCTTCTTGTCTTTTAGTTTGCAAGTCAATAAGAGCAATTGAGTCCTTAAATTCTTTCTCTTCTTCCCATTTTTTCACTAGAGGAGGAAGAGAAGAGGATAAGAGATTGGTTTAAATATTATACTTATAAAGAGAATCCAATCCTTAGCCAGTCATTATATGATGAGACCCACATGGACAATGGGTTAGTAATTGCATTTTAACTATTTAGTCATTGTGATTGTGGAAAAAGAAATGAAAAAAAGCAACTATAGTATATCTAGTAAAATAGAAAAAGTATAATCACTTGTGTTCTTATGATCATTTAACCACACGTTCTAAAGGACTTTGTTAAGAATTCACTGAATTGTATTTGAAAGCAAATCAAACGAATTTTTAAAAGAAAAGCGGTGCAAAGTGATTGAGAGCTCTCTCTTTTCTCTGTTTCTCTTCTTGTCTTTAGATTTAAGTCAAGTCAACAAGAGCAATTGAGTTGCAAACTGTTTCCTTTCTTTCTCTTTTTTTTTTTCATTAAAGGAGGAAGAAGAGAAGAGGAAAAGAGATTGTTCTAAAAATTATATGTAGGTAGAATTTTCTTTTGGTAAGATCTTTTTATTTTAACATAGACTTTAGCATCCTAGCCGCCCTCGTAATAATTTTTTTTTAATGATATTAATCAAGGGCGTGAAACTAGATGTTTTGGTAATAAAATTCTATTACTAAAAAAGTGGGGTGGGGGGATTACAACCAAGGAAGGGGTAGAGATACAACTTGATCAAAGCCCTCTAAAACCCTATACAATGATATTATTGATGCAAAATCCAAGGGTAATTAATCAATAAGGGTACGAATGTTGCGACTTGATGGTCAAGCAGTCAAAATAGCCTCTCAACATTCTTAGGGTAAGGCTGTGAAGTTCTTGCCCTCCAGACCTTGCACATGTGAGAGCCTTGTGCACCAGTTACACCCTATTCTTAATTAATCTCAAGAACCATAACCCACTTTATTTGAAAAAAAATGCAAATATTGAAGTAAGACGCATAGTTTAGACAAGAAATTTCAAGTTAATTTCCCACCATCCCCCTCTTCAGTCATGTAGACAATAAGATACATACATTACCACCACCTGGTGTCTTCAAGTTGAATTGTGATAAGATACATCCATTACCACTACCTGGTTTCTTCAAGTTGAATTGTGATACTACTTTCCACAAGGAATATGAAAGCTGGAGTAGGGTTCATTTTGCATGAATCAAATAGTATTTGTCATCTTGCAGCAGCATGAAATTGCAAGGCAATCATAGAAGCACATCAGGAAGTTGGTGCAATTAAGATCAACTTTGGCATGTAGGATTAGATCTCTCTTTCAAAATATTCCCATCTTTTAGTCTAAACAAAGAACTTCTGGTATGTAGTATTAGATCTCTCTCTCTCTCTCTCTTTCTAGACTTATGAGTAAGTCATGCAAGCAGTCAATAAAATTTCCCTTTGGACCAATCCCTTTGATATTTAAATATATAAGTTCTTGGTCTTACCCAAAATATGTCATATATAATACTTATACTAAAGTGGTAAGAACTAACAAATTTTCTTTTCTGTTCCATTACATATCTCTTATAGCATCCTAAGCACACCTACTTCATGCACAGACCTTACACGCTTAGGTTTAATAGTAGTAAATAGAAATTTCCACAAAAAATTATTAATATTAATTTATAAATCAAAATGGGCTGTCCTTAATAAATAAAAAATAATAATAATAAGGTAAAGGAATATTGAGAAAAAAAAGCCAACCATTCGTGAACGTGGCAATTTATGACTGGTATATACCGCCATGAAGAGGAATGTCTATGGTCTAAGGTTGAAACCCTAAGACCATTCAACTTATGGAAGTCCATGCATAATATATACTAGTCTCCTTCTATTAATTCTCAGAAAATATTCAAACCTCCCTTCAATTCACATAAAAATGAGAGACCAATAAAATTTCATCAGAACATATTCAAATCTCCCATCAATTCACGTCAGAATAGAGATTTATTTATTTATTATTATTTTTTTCATTTCATAGGACTGTTTTAATAAGAAACATGACTTTAACTTTCCATACATAAGAGAAGTTGGACAGAGAGAAACCATAGATTTCATTCCTCAAACTGGGCCTTGATTATTTTCCAGTACTATACGTTAAACAGAAACTTCTTGAATATCTCCAAATTAACTAGTCCATATTCCTCAAGACCAAACCAAACAAAACCTGCAAAATGCATTCTTTTCCACACAAGACTTTCCAATTAGGAATATTAAAATAGGATTGTGAATGCGTCCATGGAAAGGTTGATTAGGACTGGTTCCAACCAACGTTTGTTTTTCACTGGAGATGGGTTTTTTTTTTTTATCCGTTAAAAGTATCATGTACATTTAAAAAGAAAAGAGTAGAAGAATGGTCGCCAGAAACTCAAAATAGAAAGGAGAAAACTATGATTAATCCCCCACCTTTGACATGGCCATTAACAAGGGACAAATTTCAACATCCGAAGATAGATCTTGAGGGCATATATAGTCAATATAAGTCTGTATCATCATAAATACATGCATAAATATAGTTTTCAAAGAATACAAATGTGTTGGACCACATAGGCAACCCAAGAGGGGCTGAATTGGATAAATTTCTTATATCATGCAAATAAATAATGTTTAGTGATTAAATTTGGTTTAATTTAACGTGTGACATATCTACATTTTCAATGGTTAGAATTTTTAAATTATTCTCACATGACATAAATAAATAAATAAAACATGGGGAAGGGATAGACACCACCTACTCTAAGAAAACTAGCGGGTGGCAAAACTAACGGATGGCAAACACATGTAAGGGGGACAAAGGAGGACATGTGGTCTTTTCTTTGAAAGGGGAAGAGAGAGACGACAGACATAGGCTGCACACCCTCGAAGCATGCCCATCCTTTATCCATAAAACATTTAATAATATCTACTCGACATAAAATAGAAGAACCTTTGCCATAATATGTCACAACACAAATCACAATCAATATATCACCTTATTCATATACACAAATGGTAATAAGAAAAAAAAATTGATAATTACAAGCATTAACAAAGCCATCAAAGAACAGATTCTATAAGGTGACGAAAGTAGGGTTATTAACATTTTACACCACGTGATTAAATACACATATGAGGCACTTTAAGTAGGGAAGGAAGGAAGGAAGGAATTTAGGGGTATAGGAGGAGAGGGTTTTGTTATAAAATTTCAACACGTGTAACAAATAGATTGCTTAATCAGAGGCCCCCATTCATTGTATATGAAGCAAAAAGATTATGCATGCATGAGTAGCTTGGCTTTCTATCAGTTGTTATTTTCAGTCTTTTTATTTTGTTACTTTTCTTGTGTTTTCATTCGGCCCTTGTCTTAATCATGCTTAGTGGTCATGTATGATTGGGATCTTCTATCGTGCAACATAGCTTGTAGCATAGATTCAAAGGTTAAGAATATCTTAGGCTGCGTGTCTAAAGACTCTGAACCCTGAGATCTGCACTACACAATAGCGCACAATACAAATGAACCCTATCCCTCATAGTCCTCCTCCTTTTTCTTCTTCTTCTTTCTTCTTTTTTTCTTTCTTTCTCTTCTTCTAATAATAATAATAATAAATTCTTCTTTTACTAGGAAAAAAAAATGTATGCAATAGAAAGGAAAATTGAACCATGGTAGCCTCTATGACATAAGCTGATGACGATTTGCTTGTGCCCTGTGATCCAGACAGAGATACCATCACTTGGTGTGGTGGCTTTTTGAGGCATTTGGCTATTCTCTCTCTTTTTATTTTAATAAATTATTCTTTACCTAAAAGAAATTTTCAGAACGAGTGTGAGTTAGGCCATAGCAGCCTCTGTGGCTCAATTTTGAAATGGATTGCTTTATGCCTAATGGGTACGAACAGAAATATTACCACCCGTCCACCACCACCTCTTAGTGGCTTTTTGTGGCATTGGGATCTTGCCATCTTCTTCTTTTTTCTAATTATTGTTCCTATATGATTCAAATTGAAAATGATTTGTCTCTGCCTTATGGGTTCCGACAGTACCATCACTTGTAGTGGCTTTTTGAAGCATTTGGTTCTTATCCCTTCTTCTTATTCTAATAAATCATTCTTGTCTTGGACCATAGCGACCCCTTGACTAAAATTGAAAATGGTTTGCTTGTGCTTTTGGGGTCCCATAGATGTACTAATTAGGCCCCCCTGTAAAGGTTTTTGAAGCAATATTGGGCTCTCCTGCCTTGTTTGGTTGTGTTTTAAGGGTCCCATAGATGTACTAATTAAGCCTCTTGTGCATGGTTTGGGGCATTATTGGGCTCTCCTGCCTCCTTATTCTCCTAATAAATTATTGTTTCCAAAGGTGAATTGAATCATGGAAGCCTAAATAGAAAATGGTTTGCTTGTGCTTTATGCTTCATGGGTCCCGACACATGTTATTATTACCATCTCCATATTGTAGTGGCCTTTTGAAGCATTTGGTTCCTATCTATTCTTCTACAAATAAATTATTTTTGTGAAAGATTCTTTGAACTAAGTGTATAATATGTCCCTTCACATTAACATTTTTATTTATTTTTGAAAAAAATAATAAAAAATTCCATGTGAATATGTGCTGGTGATTCAGAGACAGCTTTTACTATTATTTTTCTTAATAAAAAAATTCAATGTGAACATTTGCTGGTGATTCAGAGACAGCTTTTATTATTATTTTTCTTAATAAAAAACTCAATGTGAACATATGCTGGTGATTCAGAGACAACTTTTACTATTAATTTTTCTTATAAAAAAATATTTTATGGGTAGTGATTCAAATTGAAAATGGTTTGTTTATGCTCTATGGGTCCTGACCTGTACAGATTTGATAATAATTATGACCTTATGTATTCCTCAATATCTTGTTCAATCGCAACAAAATATTTTCTTTGTACATGGGTAAAAAAAAAATGTTTTTTTGGAGAGAGATATTATTTCACTAATCGAGTTATTGATGTAATCTTTATTTTGCCTCTTTCTGAGGTTTTTCTGTTGATGACCATGCCGAAGGTAGAACCTTAGATAGGTGACTTTGATCTTGAGCTTTGTAGATGACATTGTCGAATGTGGAGTTTTAAGATTTTTTAGTTTCTCTTTTTTGTTTGTCAGGGTTTGCCTAGAAGTTAATCAAGTACATTCATTCATATTTTCTAATACATTCTTTTATTAACTCATAACCAAAAATAAAAAATAAAAGGGGTCCCAAACAACTTGTAGTGGTCTTTTGAGTCATTGGGCTCTCTTTTAATATATTATTCTTTTCAATATATATATATATATATATATATATACACTACTATTCTATCACAATAAAGAGTGAGAAAGACACATAAATTAGTCTTATTATTATTATTAACTATTTTAATTTTCTTGCCTTCCAAACTTGGCATTTTCCATGAAATGTTTGGATATTGTTCGTTGGGATCATAGGCAATGTGACCTCTTTCTCATTACTTACTTGGCACCAAATGTGCAGTACCTTAGTGACCTGAAGCCCTCTATAACATGTGGTGCTTACTCTTAATCTTTCAATTCACTAAGAGTGAGAACATATAGAATCCTTGAATTCAAATGCTTGACAGAAATTTTAATGAAAATATCTAGATTAGTTAAGAGTATAAATAGGCTGATATGATACAGCATCAAGATTTAAATGGAAAATACTTCTTAATTCATAATTTTTTTTTTTTTTTTTTTTAACTTAATGAAGGGTGAGGACTATAAGAGGGTGCTTAAGTTAATCTTATAAAAGCCCATATGATTCTATTACATCATTATGAGCCAATGTTTGTCATTAGCCCATTAGGCCTTTTAATAATTCATTAATTTTGTTACTTATTAGAGTGAGTGGTGGCCCATATGCTGATCCTAGGCTTAAGTTGTGCTTTAAGCCCCATTTTATTGGATCTCTTTTTGGGCTTGGCTTTTAGTTATTTTCATTCTTTAAATTGCTTTATCTGATAACATTTTGCTCAAGTTTTGTCTATTAATTCTTCAGACATTAGATTAAGATTGATAAAATTTAATTGCCATTGAAATCATATAATTCAATGATTTAGAGTCTGCCAAAGTGGCCCAATTCTTCGTTTATTGTGATTTCAGAAAGGTCTTAAGTGTGACTTTTTAGAACAGATTCCAATGGCATCTAAAATTGTGTTAGGGTTGATAAACAGTGTGTGATCCAAAGGATCGAGCCTAAAGGTGGAGAGGCATTTTTATTGTATTATATGTATTATTTATTAAATCAACCTATAGTGACAACCCCAAGGGGTTAGCACAGTTGACTTGAAGGGGACACAGTACTCCGCCTCAAGAAGCGAGGTCCTGAGTGCAATTTATGCATAAAGATTAAATCATAGCATAAGGAATTGATGTGAGCATTATTGTTTTTTTTCTTTCAGTTTAAAACCCGATTACAGATGTATTCCAAAAATATAAAGAGAAGTTTGAAAGATGGAAAAACCTTTGAAATTTTTCAGGTGTTCACCCCCCCCTCGCTTTCATATAACAAGCCCTACTAAAATTAGGGGGTGGAAGTTTGGGCCGAGATTTTTGTTTAAGACCCACCCAATTTTTTATGGGCTTGGGTTAAGAGGTTAGCTTATTGGGCCAGATTGGGATAGTTTTGAGGAATATGGCCCATAGTTGAAAAATTGGCTGAATCCGAATTATTAGGTTTAATCAAAAGAGGGGTAAATAATCGCTGCCTGGTCGCGTGGCGCTTAGTGTTTAGGGCCTTCGCACTCTTCACCTTCACAGCTTCACCGGCCGCCGCTGCGGCTAGCGTCTCCAGTCTCTCCGGCAGTTCACTCTAGCCGTCCAGAGAAGATTATCTCCGTCGTCCGGCCACTTTGGTAAGCCCCCTGCGCCCTGTTCTCTCTTACTTTTTCTCGCGGCCTATCTTAGCAGAGCTTTGCGACTCTCTTCCCTGTTCATAGAGAAGGCCAGGAACGAGAGAGTAGAAATCTTCTTACTAAGACATGGGTCTCGGTTTATAAGATATTTTACGTGGTGAAAACCAAGAACTATGTTTGTAAATCTAAGAACCATGAGTTGAATGCAGATACCCTAAACCCTCAACCCTAAACCCTAGCCCTAAAGATCACAACGATGATGAAAATCATTGTATTGGGGGAGTGGATGATGTGGGTATAGGTTCTATTTGGGTGTCGATGCAGCTAAAGGTGAATCCTTTTGATAGGCTTGATGTTGCATGGTGTTCGGTTTGATGAGATGCATGTGGTGAGGGTTCTTTTTAATTTAAATCATTAATTTTAGATTGAAAGAACCTGCTAGTATTGTCATTGGTGGATTCCACTATTCTGGTAGTAATACATTTCAAGAGAACTAACAGTCCCACACCCTAGATTGTTTTACCAAGGAATTTCTACTCCCCTCTTCCCTTTTTGTTAGGTTCTGAGGTGAAGGAAGGAATTGGTCCCTTGTATTCATGAAGTGTAAAATCTTTCCCTTGACTAGAGATGTCCAGTGAAAGAAGAGGAGCTGTTAGTGTGGTTCTAAATGATGCTTTTGATGGATGATATAGATACTTAACCCTTCTGTTATATATTATATTATAATTTATGAAACCCATTTCTTTTTTTTTTTTTTTTTTTTTTTCTGATAGAAAAGCTCAACTCAGCCTTAAACCAACTAAATGGTGTGTTGGAGACCCCTTTTTCTCCATTCAGCTTTATTCAAAGCCTTATTCGTTATTAGTCTTCAGCCATGCATGTTTTTCCTCCCAACTTCTACCTCTGGCTCTTTTAACTTCTTCGATTTGAATCAACTCACACCTCCATGTTGTAGCATATAAAGGCATCCGTTGCACATGTTCATACCACTTCAAATGACTTTCTTGCAACCTATCATGTATCAGCGCTACTCTTAAATTAGTTATAATTTGCTCATTCCTTATTTTATCTTTTCAAGTTTTATTACTCGTCTATCTCAACATCCTCATTTCAGCTACTCTAAGTTTGTTTATATGTTGTTTCTTCATTGCCCAATTCTCAACTCCATACATCATCAATAGTTTTATAATTGTCGTATAATTTTCATTTGAGTTTTAAAGGCATACATCAATCGCACAATCCTCCGGACGCACCCCTCCACTACACCCACTCTATTCTAAAATCTTTGTGCAACATCATTCTCTATTTTTCTTTATTTATTTATGATTGAATTTGGGTACCGAAAATTTCTACTTTGCAGTATCTCCCTATCATTAATTTTCACCACCTTATTTCAGTCTTGTTGTTACTAAAGTTACACACTCGATACTTTGTTTCTGGTCTACTTATTTTAAAACCTTTTGATTTTAAGGTTGATCTCCATATTTTCAACTTTGTATTGATCTTTGCTTTTGTTTCATCCACCAAAACACAATCATCAGCAAAAAGCTACACCAAGGGATTTGATCTTGGGTTTGACCTAGCAGAGCTTTATTCCTTTTGATCCTATTTAGTGTATAAATGGTTAACAAGCATCTTATGTAATTATTTTACAATATAAAATAAATGATAAACAGGCATTGGAAAAATTAACGGTGATATTTTACATCTTATTTTCCCTCTTGCAAACAAACGTTGGAAAATATTTTAATATGGAAAATTTTACATGTAAATTTTACTTGTGAAAAATTTTCATGTAAAATCTTACATCAAAACAAACGGAGCCTTTATGAAATGGATATTTTAAAAGTTTATTTCAATTTTTATATCACTCGTCTCTTGTGCACGTATGGCATTTGATTGATAATGTGAAATAGCTACAACATATATAAAAAATGAACATAATCCATGGATTAATCTGACTGAGTTTTACTTTATGTATGCTTTTTTGATCGAATTCTTAAATTAATAAAATGACCTATTCTGAATTTTATGCCTTCCGAGCAATTTCTGGATCCAAATTTGTCATTTATATTTCCCTAGCCAGCCCGATTTGCACCATTAACTCTTCAAATTTTTTACATTTACACCCTCTCCAGTTTCTAGCCTCTCTGACTTCCCTCCTACTCTTGGTGGCTCCAGTCTCCCCCATCAAGTAGCATTTGTTGCTAATTATGTTTGCCTGTAGTCAGTTTCGGTCATTCGACAATTATCATTTTATGACATTCCTTGTGGGACCGAAGACTCCAGGTAAGAACCTCTCTTTCTCTCTCATCAATCATTTTTCTGAACCTTCTCTTTCTCAGCCTCAATGCCTAGTTTACTTTGCAAAAACTGATAGGCAAGTCCTGAACAGCCCATTCTCATTTGATATTCCGGGCAACCTCATTTTCTTCTTCTAATCTTCTTTTTATCTCTATATACACTTTGACCATGTGAACTACTGTGTGATTCAGATTCGAGTTCATACAAATTTGATTTCAAGGAAAGATAAGGGCTCCCCCACCCCCTTCTTTTTTTACACTCCTTTCTTGACTCTATAATTGTCAGTGAAATCTAGGCATTACAATATGAAGTGAAGTTTGCATCAATGTCATCCACTGAATCTCTGCTTGTGAACCAATAACTGGTGATATGTTTTTCCTTTCCACAACTCAATAATGGGGAAATTTTATTTGACAGAAAATTCGAGCGCATGCATTCCTTATGTATATATTTTGAAACTCCTTTTAAATAAATAGCCAATGTACTAGGTTTTTTTTTTTTTTTTTGGGGGGTGGCTGCCTTGATCTCTGGAGTTGTTATTCTTATGAGGGCATCCTGACCAGGTTTTGGGTCTAATGACTAATGTGCGTTTGGATGTTGCCCATTTTAGACCTCATATCTGATGCCAAACTCTCCAAAATCTTACTTTTTTTTCCTTTAATTGGTATTCATTTTTTTTCCAACTTGTCCATAACTGCTGTTCCTGTGCCTGCCAAATGGTTCATTAAAAATGATTCATATCAAAACATCCTGGGGAGTTTGATGCTTGCATTCCCTCTTCCTATCCTTTCACTCTATGCTTGAGGGGGAAAATATTCAGTTGTTCAACCCTTATGTTTCTAAATGTATTATAGATAGATTAACTAATTCCTGAATGTGGTATTTTTGCAGCTTAGAGTTTATGCTGAGTTGTGATTGATGGTCATTAGAGTTGCAAGAGTTGAGAATTTCTTAAATAGATCTTGAGAGTTCATTACTTCTTCTATTGGTATAGTTTGTAGGGTTGGCAATCAGAGATCCTTTAATTTAATGACAGATTCCCAAGTAGATGGTGATTCCAGTTTGCTTTCTCTTGATGAAGAATTTCGTTTTCAGCATCCTATTGAAGTGAGCAGGGACAAAAAGTCATCAAGTGTTCAATCCACCCCAGATATTGAAAAGAAGTATGTCCATCACGTATATGATGCCATTGCTCCTCATTTCAGCTCTACACGATTTGCAAAGTGGCCAAAAGTTGCTACTTTTCTCAATACCTTGCCACCAGGATCCCTCATTTTGGATGCAGGCTGTGGAAATGGAAAGTACTTGGGTTTAAATCCTGATTGCTTCTACATAGGCTGTGATATTAGTGCTCCTCTGATCAATATATGTGCGGGAAGAGGAAATGAAGTCATTGTTGCAGATGCTGTAAATCTCCCTTACCGAGCCGAATTTGGTGATGTGGCAATCTCTATTGCTGTATTGCATCACTTAAGCACAGAAAGCAGAAGGAAGAAGGCTATAGCTGAATTAGTTCGAGTTGTTAGGAAGGGTGGCATGGTCCTAATAACAGTCTGGGCTGTAGAACAAGAGGATAAGTCATTGGTTAACAAGTGGACTCCTCTTACCAAGAAGTACACGGAGGAGTGGATAGGTCCTGGTACTCCTCGAGTCCGTAGTTCTTCAACCCTGACACTAGAAAGAATCCCAGAAAGTGAGGAAAATGGTGCCCGAGATCACTTGCGAGATTCTGAGAGGTTATCTGACACAAGGGAAACTGCACATGTATCCTTGAAAAAGGATGACAGCTCAGTTGCTCTCCAAAATTGGAAGAATATGAAAATCAGCAAGAATATTTCATCCCTTGGCACTTGCCTTATCATCGTGCTGAAGTTAGTGGTGCCTCCGCTTGTGCTCTTGCAAATGGACTGGCTAAGAAAGATGATAAAAAAGGTGCTGTAGTGTACAATAGATATTACCATGTTTTCATTGAAGGCGAGCTTGAAAGGTAAGAGCTTAAATATCTCTATGAATTGCTTTCCTTTAAAAGTTCTTTGCATTTTACAAATTGATTTTCGTTCTTTCAATTTCTTTGGCTGTTATTATTTAATATTCAGCATCCTTTGCTAGAACTTTAACATCAATACCCATACAGTAAGGAGACATCCTAAAACCTATTCTGTGAGACACTCGCTATCTGTGGCATATCTTATTTTCAATTTGAGGCAGGGGATTACTGCCAGGCTGTGTGGGCCTTGCACCAGTTGGGGGCCAATGATAGCCCATGCAGGGGCATCAACTGGCGTGGGATTTATGCATTTCACTGGGGGGCTTCATTCCCCGTCCCCCTTTCTGTGACTGTATGTGCAGGCACACACAACCTGGCAGGATCATTTTCCCTTTCATTTTTTGCAAAGATATGGAGCAAAGGCTCAGATGGCTCTGATAATCTAATCACGGTGCTTTTAAACTATGACAATGAGGAACTTACACTTCCTTCCGCCTCCCCGCATTGTACATGGCCCTACCATTTTCTCCATTGATATTTTTATTGTTTTGATTTTTTTTTACTTTGTGTGGTTTGTTACTTTTCTTAGCTATAGGTACTACATATTTAAGAATTATATTTTCTTTGTCATACTTCTATATTTCATGAATGTGTCTTCTGCTACTGAACCCTGAATTTTCAAGTATATGATTGATATTGATGAACCTATTAGTTTAATATTTGATAATTATTTGCAAGGATCGAGCCTGAGCTTTGCAATAACCTCATATTGAGTCTTTCGTAGTTTGAAGCATTTATCTTGTTTTGAACTTTCTTGATGCTCTTTGAACTAAAATTTGTTGACTCAAAATTAATCATTTGATTGGTAATAGACTAATAATAACTTTTTTTCCCCGGGTGAACGACACAATTTCATTCAGAGTAAATCAAACTTCGAAGGAGATTGTTTGTCCACGCAAATATGATCAGCCCAATGCCAAACCCAGCTTAGACAACGCAATACATGACATCCTAAATATAGGATGTCTTTCCACACCTGACTTAGGTGACTCATCTGTCATGGTATTAACAGTTTTTTAGAAACACTGAGATCTTGTGTTTCTTATGAAGTTAATATCTCTGTTCCAACAGCTTAGTCCTTCATGTTCCAAGAATATTCAACCACACCTGCAGGACCCAGATTGCCTCACTATCAAAATTGATCTGGATCATCACATGTTGAGTAAGAGACTAGAAATATGCTGAAAAAAAGATAGATTATGTGAAAGGAGATTTCAAAATGTGTAAAACTACAACACATCATATAAATACATTGTTCACACATACAAAATGTTACTCCCACAGGATGCAAATAAAATTTTCCCAAATGGACCCACATCTCTATGAATGTTCACGAGTTACTTTCTTTTTCCTTCAGTGGTTTGTTGGTTTCTTTCTTTCCATTATCCCAATATATTGCAAAATGACACTAGTTCCCAACACACACACACACACACACACACACACACAAATGGAAACACATGTTTATGTTGTTCTCTTGGGAAAATATCCAAGCTACCCCAAACCAACCCCAATAATTAGTATCAAACGTCCAGCAATAGAGCATGAGATAGGAAGGTGGTTAACCAACTCTTGTTCTCTTCTGTGGATGATGCATTCATTGGCCAAATGAATGCCATGGCTTTGTAGATAAATCTATGGTAAGGAGCTCCTCAGGTTCTAAGATTAGCCAAATGAACCCTATGGCTGTGTGGATTATTTATGGAGTCTCATCAGGTACTAGGATCAGCTGGAAACAAGATATAAAAGCTAGCATATGTAAGGAAAAGGTGCTTTCCATACTGGTGTTTCTCATTTAATGGGTTGTCAAGGATTGAACCTAAAACCTAAACAAACTGCACCAATAAGCAACTTCAAGCTATTGGAGTGATAATATCTACCAGATTCCCCACTCCACTACATCCAAACCACCCCCCCCCCCCCCCGCGGAATAAAAACCCCAAAAAGAAAAAAAGAGGGACAACCTGCTCAATATAGATAGTCCACTGAATTTTTTTTCCAATAAATACTATATTTTGACATTTGGAAATAGTGAGTATTAACAAGTAAGCTTTTGGATTAGTCGCATTAGCATATAACGTAATCAGCACAATTGAAATTCCTTAGGGCAGCACTCATAGAGAGGGAGAGAACCTATAACCTTAATAAATTCTCTGTTCTCTTCGTATCTAGTCTGGTAGTATTTGCTAACTACACGAGAGCTAATATGTTTAAATCACTTTGCAGATTAGTCTCTGGAATAGACAATACTGTCATCGTTGATCAATTTTATGATAAGTCCAACTGGTGTATTGTTCTCAAGAAGACATAAGCTTGCAGGACATGCCTTATATGTATGCAACAATCAACAGCCATTTCTTTCACCATTTTGCTACATCTCATGGGGGAAATTGAACAGTGACACCGAAAGTTTCTAGGTAGATCGCATAGGCAGGTCTGCTCCCTCTTCCTTAATCTTCTCTCTTCCCCCTTTCTCTCTTAACATTGATTTTTACCTTTTCTATGTTGTTTTATATAAAAGATTGTGGTTGCCTTGTTGCTCTGGCTGATTTATACTCCATCTTCTTCTCTAACATTGATTTTCCTCTTTTCTAGGTGGTTTTATATAAAAGATTGTTGTTGCCTTAATGCTTTGGCTGATTTCTGTGAGATCAAAGTGATTGCCATTTAAATGTTGCTTTCAAAGGAAATGGAGAGGCATTACAACCTTTTCTAAAAAAAGGGGGAAAAAATAGGACATGGGGAGGTTTCAGATAAATAAAGAGTTGTATCATTCCATCGGATATGGGAAGAAGTTGTCTCTCTTGTGACAGAAGGCCTTGGTATCCTCTCATACTTGCAGCAACTATACACCTAATGAAGCTTCCCTTTCCCTTTTCCTTTTCCATTGGCATTAACATTTATATACAATTATAGACACTTCCATATGCATTGTTCCTACACCTCTCTCTCTCTCTCTCTCTCTCTCTCTCTCTCTCTCTGTGTGTGTGGAGTGATTTCACTTCAGATTGGAGAGTTAAAACAGTTTCGACATGAAATGGAGCATATGGCTCTAAGTAGAATGGATCTGTAACTTCTGAAGGGAGTTGCCAGAATACCTGTGAATAGCAACATCATTCATAAGGTGGAGCTGGTATGTTTGCCCGCCAATTCCTAATAGAAAATTAACTTCTCCAATTCATCAAGAATGGTTCTTGTATGAGACGTGATGAGGTTCACCCCAAAATCGCCAGTCCACCAACAAGGTGTCCAGCAGATTGAGAAATACCATTAAAGCACCCTCATCTAGAGAATGTTTTTGGATTGTCTATTCAGAAATTCATCCTCTAATAAATGCTAGTAATGTTTAACACAAAATCTTACTAATTTTCTGGACATGTATTCAACATGGGGAGTTTCCAATATGACTATTTGAAGTTCTGAATTATTCATACTTGAAGCAACTTCAAGTTCAGAATATTGTAAACCAATCTAGGAGCATGACAATTACATCCTTCTAATTATAATTAAATGGTCCATTCATGCACGGTCTTAGGTTCGATTCTCCATATATACATCTGGGATTTAAGTTATCATAACATAGTTAATGGTTTTATTCGATAAATAAATTTTAAAGTAAAGAATACCGGAAAAGGAGAGAGTAAACTTTCATAAAGAAAGGAAACTCACATGACCTCCTATTGGCCCACAAGCTAGTGGGTACCTAGGCCTCAAGGGTAGCATTTTCTCTTTATTTTTTTATTTATTTTTTTGATAAAATGGGTTGCATTCTCTTGCCATTTCAATATTTCATAGGGTATATATGAGTGTCATAGTCCATAATAACTCAAACTCTCAAGTTCCCATGTCCCATGTATAACTCTATAGACTGTTAATGTATATTATCTTATTATTCATTCTTCATGTTTATAATCTCTTATTTCTATAGACATTGACTAATGCTAACGGTTAACTGTTGTACATATATTTACATTGTAAACATTACAATCAACAACAGAAATATATTCAATACTCATAATCATAGATTGACTATAACCTCCAACTCTTTCCGTGAAGGTATATAGGATGGTAGATCGAGTATATCCATCATCTCTTGTTGGATGAAACCCTAAAACAAATTAAGAAGAAAATTTCAATGATTGAACCACGTAAGAAAAAATAATGTTAACCATAAAACTTGTAAGTTTGATCAAAGCATACCTTAACAACCAAGTCATTCAAAGACTTGGATACAAGCTCCAAAAAGCTATTTGCTATGCCAAAGGGTTCTTCTGTTCTCCTTCCTAATATGTGAATAACATTCCTCCTCTTGGGTAATCTTTTTAGAGCACAAACTAAGAAACAAGGAGAAATCCTTTTCATATTAATCCAAGTCTGCTTTGAACACACTAGGAGGAGTAGTCACCTGACGAGCAGCCCAAGTCTGTGACCCTAAAACATTAACATTTGTTGCTATAAAAACTTCTAACATTCTCAATCACAAGTGCTTTTCCTTTCTTAATAACTAATTTTTAAAAAGACATGTGTTCAATCTCTTTAGAGGAAACAGAAAATGAAAGAAAATAAAGACTTAAATAAGAAATGCATTGTAGTTGCGATATAGAGAATTATAATTAATTATTTACAACGTTTGACTCATTGTGGTGATGTGAATATTATTTATAAATAATTTACATCTTAATTGGAGCTGCGTTGAAAATTGAGAGAAAGAAGAAGAAATATTTTTCCCTTGTATAATTTGTAAAATGTTACGTGCCTTTGTCTACGTATAAATTGTGAGTTGTATGAATTAATGAAAATCTTAGGCTCTGTTTGGTATCGTTCTATAAAAAGGTTTTTGGTGTTTTTTCGTTCTATTGGAACGAAAAAACAGAATCTTCTGTTTGGTGCACTTATGGTCTGTTTCTGTTTTTTTGGAACAAAAAGTGAAAAAAAAAAAAAAAAACTGAAAAAACAAGATTGGATAGAACTCCATTTTGGAGTTCCATCTTCCCAGTTTCGTTCCATTTTACAAAAAAGAAAAATATCGTTCCCGATAAAAATCTAAAATTTTGAAACACCATTTTTTCGTTTAAAAACTGCATTTTGACACAGAAACTGAAATTTTCGTTTTTGACATGAAACGACGTTTCTGAAACAGAAACGATACCAAACATGCTCTTAGTTGAATGGGTTTTGCTAACATTGGAGGGAAAGAGTCCAATTTGTGGGTTCGTTAGTGGACCATATATCAAAAGTCTATAATAATAGGAGTTAGTTATGTTTACCGAATCTTTAAGAATGTAAATAATGGAGTAGTTAATTAATGCCGTAGTTTCTATAATCATGATGTAATAGTATGATTATTATTTAGTAGTGAAATAGAATCAAACATGAAAGAATAATTGAATTAAATTCAAGAATGTTGTCTTGCTTGGGAAAGAGAATCAATCATTGAATTTTATCAATTTAACAATTACGATAATATACATTATCTTCAAGTTCTACACTTGTATCACACTAAAAATATAACATTATATCATCTCTCTCCAGCTTGATCAACCTTAAGAGTGTTATACTTGAATTTTTATTGCAGCTTAGTTGAACTTTTGGGTCAAGTATTGGAATCGAAGAATGCACATTAAACAAGTTATGAAGCACTGGTTAGATAGGTCGCATCAATTGAGCGGTGAGCCCTGTTCTTTTCATCACCACCAGCACCACCTCCAATGGAGTAATCTACTGTCTCTAGTTTATGTTTTAGATTTTATTTTCTATTTGTCAATTATGTAATCTTTTACCAAAAAATAGTTTTTGAGAAAGAAGGGAAAAAAAAAACTTGAGGAATTAACATACCTTTCCACGAAGAAAGCAATGGGAATCAAGAAAAAAGCCACAAAAATGCATCTATATGTAACCAAGATTTGCAATTTCATTCCATCCTCAGTTGCCAACTTGAATAGTAAATTTAGCCCCACAATGATGATCTGAACCAACACCATCACTATCACAGGTTTCAGGCCATGAAAAAAGGTGTGGAGAATAACCATGTTAAAGGAAAAGAAGGTTTTTTTTGGGTGAATAATTAGATATATTAAAATGTTTAGAAAAGAAATAAAAGAAAATTACAAGGCAAAAATGCTATCAAGAGGATCTAAGCCTCGGACCAACAACTAGAAAAAGAACAAAAACATCAACACAAGAACCAAATCTAAATTGTACACATTGTGATCATCCAAAAGATATCAAACTTTCCACTCAGATGAGCGAAGAAAATAAGGGGCAAAGCGAATAGGATGACTCCTCTCCCTATGCAAAACAGAGATTCGAGTGTTTTCCCAATGAAGCTCCTCCTCAATTTGCTCCTCAGTATGGTTCAACTCAGGGTCTTCCACTTTAGAGGGAACAACTAAGGAGGTTGCATGCCAATCCAAAATATGAAGGAATGAGTTTCCCTCATCTGACTCCACACGGAATGGAATTATCATCCACATTTGCAACCCCAGTCTCAACAACATCTGATTCAACCAATTTATCAATCACAAAAGGTTGTGAGTGTAGGAGGGAACAAGGAAGCACCATGAGGCTTCAACAAGGCACGGATAGCTCTGGCAAAGTTTCAAACGAAGAGATTGTTGGGCAATTCACTAAGATCGTCTCCTATAGGCACTAGAGGGATTAAATGGGGGCTTTGTAGGTAAATGAGGGAATCAAATAGTAGCCAATTATGGGTGCGACTAAGTCCAATCTATTTAAGTTCTCGGAGAATACTGGGGAGAATGGAGAAGAGGAGGCTAGCTACACAATTACTTGAAAAAAAAAAATGAGCAATAAATTATTCTGAGTACATGATCAAAGAGATTTTCCTTATTAACGTTGTTGGAGATGTGATGTAGTCTATAAAGGTGTTACATTGTTTCATCCCTGTGTCAATGGCTAGGTTCAGCTCGGTTTAGTTTGATGCAAGATTTCTTATGTAAAATCTAAGTTAAACTATTTAATTTCAAAATAGTCACGTTCAATGTTTCTTCTTTTATTAAGTCTCAGTTCAGCTCGAGCCATTCGTAGAAGTAACTCCGAAAAAATGAATATTTCAATTTGAGTATACATTCAGAGAGAGAGAGAGAGAGAGAGAGAGAGAGAGAGAGAGAGAGAGAGCCGTAATCTCTGTAACCTAGGCTCTGATACCAACTATTGTCTATGATAGTTCTACGTAGCAAATTGCTTTAAGGATTGTTTCCTGTCATCATCACCATTACTCTTCCATTTCTTGGGGATTATAATCTCTACATAACCAATTTCAGCACATTGAATACCACCATACTTTAAAAAGGGAATGAAACGTAGATACGATTCCTCTCCATAGAGTCTAAGAATTAGAGAGTGATCCTATGACTTGGGGTGATCTCGTGATATTTGTCCAAATCATCTCAGTTGTGGGATCACTCTCTGGTCCCTAGACTTTATGGAGAAGAGTCGAATCCAAAGAAATGTAGTTGCAGACAAGCTTGCTTTAATGAGAGCCCCTATCAGCACAAACTGGAATGGAATGCCAATCCTTCATCTTGTATTTCTCTCCTTTTGCATCAAGACTATATTGGAACTTTACATCCCCGTGTTTATAGATAAAATTCCCATTTTTTTTGGAAAAAAAAGAGAAAAACAATTACGTTTGAGGCTGAAATCCCAGTGAGTTATCTCAACCCTGTGGAGTTGCGATGAGGATCATTGAATTCAAACCGAAACAATTTGGTTCAGCTTGAGTATTCCAATTTGATAATCAAATCGATTATTGGTTCAATTTCAGATCATACTATCAATCACTGATTTGAATCAAAACTATTAGGTTCTCGATTTGATTCCATATCACACTATCAATCACTGAACCGAACTAAAACCAAACTAATTAATAATTGAATAAGCCTTGTTAACGTTGGAGGGAAAGAGTTCAAGTTGTGGGTTAATTAGTGGGTTACTCCATATATCAAGAGTCCATAATAGTAGGAGTTTATGTTTATCAAGTCTTTAAGAAAGTAAATAATGGAGTAATTAATTAACATCCTAGTTCCTACAATTAAATGGTTCCAACTATCTTTAATAGTCTTGGAGAAGATCAGTCTGTATCATTATTGCTTCACCCATTAAAATGATTCAGAAGCAACAAGAAATGGACTTCTAATATAATCACAGAAAATAAACCCCAAGTCTTCCACTTGTTCTTTCCCGTTTTAAGTTAAAATTGTCAATTTGATTTGAATTAGACTTTATAAAAATGAAATGAAATGAATTCAAATTTAGGAAAAAAAATAACCAAATCGAATAAACTAGGGGTGTTTTAGAACGGGAACCAAGAACCAAAATTGACCGTTTAAAAGCAAAACTAATCGAACTAGGAAAAAAAATATGGGAAAATATTGGATATGCCGCCGATATCAAGTATGCTAACACCCATTGTGTCTATCTCTCTCTTCCCTTTTTCTCAAATGACCCTCATATCCTTCCTGAATGATACTCCATCATATAATCCTATTGGTGCTATCTGCTAGCATATTTGATATCGGCGGCATACCTATCCTTCTCCCATATATATCTTGGGATATATCGGCGGCATACACAACCTTATCCCATAAAAAAGTTGAAATTAAAGGCACTTAGATTTGACATTGTGGGACTTCATGAATTTTTTATTTTTTCTTCCAATTTAATTTGTTTTAGAATGCTATTTCCACTTAAATCTGGATTTTTTTTTTTTGGGTGCAACTTAATTCTGAATTTAAACGAACTATCGAGAACATGTAAGAATCAAATACATTCTAACTTATTCAGTTTGGCTTTGCGGTTATGAAATTATTTGATTTCAAGTTCAGTTTCATTTTTGTACATTTTGTACCTTGAACCAAACTGAACCAAAAATTAGAACCAAACCTATTGACACCTCTGAAACCAAACCAAACCAAAAAATCATACAAGAATTGGATGTGAACCAAATAAATTGAACCTAAATATTATATTTTAAATTAAATCGAAAAATCAAAACTGAACCGATTGACACCCTTACAATATAAGTGGGGTGTTGTGGAGAGAGAGAGTTGGCATTAGGGGTGGGCCATATCTAGATCCTCAATATAAGTGGTCTATGCAAGCACTTACCTTCGTATCAACAATTTATACACAAGGGTAATATTGTCTTCTTAAATGTCATTTTAAACGTACAGAAAGGGGAGAGAAATGATAGGTATTAGTTAATAGTTACAAGAGTGATGTTGTCTTTTAAATATCATTTTAACACCGTCAATGACTAATGGGATGATTAATAGACTCTTTAAAATACAAGGAAGGGGAGTAGTATTTTTCAAAGTATGTAGAAGAAAAATGGTATTAAGACAAAATACAAGAGAAGGGAGTGTAATTTCATCTTCTTTTCCTTATATTCTGTGTTACAAGGAAACTAAAAAAAAGAGTATTACAAGTATACAGCCACAAGATATACACAAATGCTTTCCTTTAGTTCTTCAAGTATTGTACTTTTTCCTTATAAAAAGAAAAAAAAAATACAATATTTTTTATAACTATATATAACTCCAGCCAATTTTTATGAATTTTGTAGATATTACAATTTTATGCATGACTCATAGGCAAGTGCTTAAACCCATTGCTCAGAATTGAACCGTTGATCAATGTCTTATTTGATGTGAATATATATATATATATTTTTATGAGAATATGAAAAACTATATATAATATTTAGGAACAGCTAACATGGCTAGATAGGGCATTAGTGTTAATAGTGTCACTTGCCCTCATAATTTTTCTAGTTAAGGTTACAAAATGGAGTACTTGACTGGACTCAGAGATACATTTATAAATAATATGCTGCAAAGATTTATACATAGATAAAAAGATTGGGACTACATTAAGGGGCCAGTAAAAAATGTCCAAATGAAACGAAAGTTGTTTGTTTCGAGTTTGTCTAAATCTTCTTTAAAACTCATCCCCTCCTTTGTGCATATTGTGCTTCAGTAAACAGCCTTGACACATCCTTCAATATGATTTCTTATTAACAAATAATCGATTATTAGTAGTTGAATTTTCCTTTCTATGGAAACACCTATAGCCCAGCCTGTAATGCTTGCAATAGTGTCATGATCAAATTTCAAGATGAAGTGCATGTGGTCAATTAAAATGAGGGGTCTTTTTTTGTTGTCTTTATTAATCAGTGCGCATTGTGATTCATGAACTTTATTAAGTTCACACAACTTGGGCCACCCAAGGTTTCCACTAAAACCAAGGTCAAGTATGTGCCTGACTTGAAATTAGATTCTTTTTTTTTTTTTTTACAATTTTATAATTGAAACATGTTTTCATCCTCGTCATGGAGTATATCTTCCTCGTGAGATTGTCATTTTAGCCTTATTGTTTGGATATACTTATAATTCCTTTGTTTTATTTTTTCGTTAGACAATTCAAAATTTCATTAGAAATGTAAAAAAAGAAATTACACAATAGATACAATAAGCTGATTTTAAACCCTCACCTTTGGTATTGGCCTTGGCATTGGCATCAGCAGGGGAAAAAAACAACATTAATCAAATCGATATCTAAGTCTGGATTCTGCATCATAAGCAACCTCATCCCTTATATGATTGGGAGAAGTCACATTTCTCCTTCAAACCATTGATTTTGTGGCATCCCTTGCATAGTCCATTCTTCTTCGACCACTACCCTCACAGCCATCTTGGTGGCTTTATCCCTAAACCTCATCAAGAAGGTAGTGAATCCTTAGTCTCAACGTCTCAAGCTCTCGACGCTTTACATCCGATTCAATATTGTACCAGTACTGCTTGGTGAAGGCTTTCACCACTGGGTGAGCCACTTAGTGCTGGTCTTGATAGGGTTAACATGAAGGCTTGGCCCATCTGGTTGTCCGCAAGTTGCCATGACTTGGCGATGCTAAGGAAGACTTTGAGATGAGCCTTAGGGTCCCCTGACCCATCGAATCTATAAGTCTGCCATTTGAACTTCTCGGGAATCCTAGCCTCAAAAAAGAAACTCATTTTATCATAATCCACTATTTGTCTTTTCGAGCATTTTTCCGCTTGAATCATATTCTCCAACTTCTCTAATTTCTCTCTAAGTTTCTTTTCTTTCTCCGTCTCTAGAGGCTCCATTCGAACATGTGCAAAAAATTCCTCTTCCTCATCTTCAATCACTACCCTGGGAAGAGGGACCCTAGAATAGGCTCCTCGTTGACCATTCAGACGGGTAGGTGAAGCTCCTCTCTGATCGGTTGGCCTGATTAGCTCTGGTTCTCCTGAGTCAACTCGAGAAGAATTCCCACGATGACCCATAGGTCCATTCTGATCCAACTCTCCTATGGCTTGTGCTGGTTCATCCTTGGAAGGGTTTTGAAGTGCATGCAGTATCTGGCCTATTCCTCTCTTGACCTCAGCCATTTCTATCTGTAAAGTCTCTACGGGATGGACCCATGCTTGCTCAGGTGATTCGGGTTTGTGGGGATCCATGTGAACTAGGTCGTTATCACTTGGCAGTAGACAATCTTAGAGAGACGATGGAGGTGACACTGGACTTAATCGAGTCAATCAATTACCTTGACGTGTCCAAATAGACTGCGGAGAATACTTGAGGTGTGAAATTGTGCCTGAACCAAAAATGGTTTATTTTAGGTTTCCTGAATTTTCAACCCCTTGTTCACACATTCACTAGATTAACAACCAATGATCCATCCAAAGTTAGTCCACTTTATGATAAGGAGTGGGTAGGGGTTGATGCCCTTAGTTCACTCAATGCCATAAGCGGCAGATTCATACAAATGGTTTGACCAGAACATCCCTATTAATACATTCTTTGCCAATAAAGTCATGCTTTCTTTAATCTTATCCCACTTGGTGACCTTCCTCCTAGTTTCCTCAGATCTTTTTAGATAATTCAGCATTTTGCAGAACTTTGACAGAAGTCAGACCGGATCTCATATGCCAAATCATCCACATTTCATTTCTAAGGAGGAAGGAAACTTTTATCCGAAACCCACTTAGGAGAGCATTTCTTTACGACTAGAATGTATCATAGGAAAATTCATTTTTAAGACTGTAAAACAAATTTTATAGATTAGTTTGTGGTGTTCGTAGCGTTCTCCATCTATTTCCTACATGATGCGAGCATGCAGTAGATGTAATAGGACCAACAAGGCTTCCTTGACAGGATCTATATACACAAGGTACATGATCCTTTTGATATATCCAGAGGTACGAGATCAAGGGGGTGACTTCCTTGCCTATTACTAGTGACTCCACATGAGGTTAAGCAACTGGCCACGGGGTGGTCGAATCGTGAGTGATTATATGCAAAAGTATAATGTGGAAATATCACTATTCGATCTCAAAATGTCATAAAGTGCATGGACATTCCCCGAGGGTGCTGGGATAATTATGAACATCCTCGCCGTTTAACAATACCCCATACCCTTGTATAGGAAGCAGCTACCATTTGCTCTCAGAGTACTCTCTATGACATACACTAACCTCCCTGACAATGGAGGCATAACAGGGAGCCCCTCGCCAAATTATTTCACTTCGACCATGATACAAGATGTGGTTAGTAAATACAATTACAAACATGGGGTCAGCCAAACATATTTTCATACAAATATGGTGGAAAATGTTCTTGCATTTAGTGGTAGCATCTAGTGTCAGAAGCTTGACATTCATCCCCAGTGGAGTCACCACTGTGAGGGTAGCGACCGAAAAAATGATGAGATGTCGCTTTCCTATCCTTTGTGGGGAGGGAAAAGGACTTACGTTCATTCCATCCTCTCTCCTCTCTTTCTCTTTCATGAGGGAGGGGTGTATCGTGTATGCTTACCCTGTGGGCCCCGCACCCCAGTATCGCCTCTCGGAGATACATGGAGGCCTATTTTACAAGAGTGTAAAATTCATCATTCGAGAGGGGGGTTTGATGATGGTCCAATATAGGGATCAGGATCATGCAAAAAGGTTTGGAGTCACCACCTAAGATTATAGGCCTAGGATTCGGGGGGTCGGCCAATTCCTGAGAAAAGGGCCCGAAAGTTGGTCTGGTCTAGAGATTTAGGCTAAGTGTCAGGTTATATAATTGGAAAGGTGAACAACTTTCCTACCTTAGACAAGATAGGTAAGTAACAAGGTGGGGAGACAACTCTTGGGAATAATTACCTCAGTCAGTTATCATCTTTGTTGATCGGAGGTGAAAAGTCGCGTCCAAGATCCATAAGTCATCATAGCCAGGAGAGGGTGACAAAATTGGGTATCTACAGTAGGATGGGCTAATAAATGATCTACAATTGCCCTTCCTTTTATAAACTTTTGTGTTGTATAGTAAATGTCCAACTCATATGTGTTGTATATTAAATGTCAAATTTAGATAAAAGCAGACTATCTTGCAAGTCATCTATATGGTAAGTTCTATAATATATTTCGTGATGCCACTTCTACAATACGATGTGATTGTTGTTGGAGGTGAAAACTAGCCTGACATAGTCGATGGTAATTCTAGTGCCATAGTTGTCACGATGGGGTTATCAAAGATTTGGTGGGTGATCGATGAAAAATTCCAGGACCGACAGGCTCTTAAATACAACTAGGGTTTGTATCACTATGTGATCAATGTATGATTTTTGGGTTGCAGGATATAATTTTTGCGGTAGCATGAACTTGAGATTTAGTTGTGTTCTAGATGATTAATAATAAAATGAATTGCATCATCTCGCATCATAGCTTATATGTGTCTGCTTGCGTGAACCCCATCCCTCACTGAGCTAGTTGGAGCTCACACCAAGTGTGTGTTTCATTTTAGATGATGAGTGGTGCCTATGAGAAATAATACTTCTTCCTCTATGACTGAGTATAGCGGTGATTGATGAACATCAGAGATCAAGGAGCACGGAATGGATTGTGTCGGTGATAGTTGTGCCTACATGACACCATGAGCAGAGATTGACACTGTCGTTATCACTTCCTTTGTTGTTTTTGGATTTTGTTATTGATGGTATTATATATCATTATGTCTTGGGAATTGTAATTGGATAAACTTGTTATGATTATATTATTACTGTAGATTCTCCGGTGATTGAGACTTGTGTTTATACTATTCCACTACAATTCTGGTTGATGGTTGTGACGGTTGAGGTACTGCTATCAGAGATCCTAATAGAGATTTAGGATGGATAAGCATCTTAATTACACCATATGTATCCTAGCAGGAGTGTGGTGTGAGATTATGTCATTGGCAACCAAGAATTCTTATTAACTAGAGTCAACGACTAAACTTAAACATATCTTTTTTTTTCTTCAAAAAACAGATCTTATCATAATAGTAAGATCAAATAAAATAGGAAAAAATTAAATAATTAAAATATTATTTATCCTAAAAAAAAAAAAGGTGGGGGATTCAAAAGTCATATAACAATTTCTTAACCGTAAAGTATCCACAAGATAAGAAAAGAAAGAGGTACAATTTATAGCATTTTTGTAACCGCATCAGTTACAAAAGTGCCAATAAATGCTATCTAAATTTGTACAAGTTAGAGCACAATATAAATCGAAGAACTTAATATTTTCATGGGAAAGAAAGGGAAAACTGAAAAGGCCATTGGTGAGGAGTGATTCTTTGAAATGGCAGCCACCTTGGGGAAATTTTTCTCTATAATACTCCTCTTGCTCCTACTTGCAAAAAGTGAGCTTTCTCCTTCGATGTAAATCATGTCCTTAATTGGTTTCTTTATTTTAATTCTTTTAAGTTTTGTTTAACTTTTGTGTTTTTAATCAAAATTACAGGTTCTTTTCAGCAGTGTTCATTGGATAACATCACAATTTCACAAGTTAAAAAACCAGGACAAGTGGTGGAAGGGAAACCAGAGTACTTGGTGATCGTGAATAACAACTGCATATGTACACAATCCAATCTGCTACTCAACTGCACAGGATTCAAAACCGTGGTAAAGGTTGACCCTTCGATCTTAAGCATAGATGGGAACTCCTGCCTATTTAACAATGGTCGTCCATTTTATGGTTTCACCTCAAAGAATTTCACTTATGCATGGGATACCCCTTCTTCCTTTACTCCAAGCAGCTCTTATATTTCATGTTCCTGAGAAGGAAGATTGGTTATGAAGTTTGGAAATGGCAAAAATGCTTCACTCATATATTGTAGTAGTGTTGCTTTTGTTCAATAAGTTCGGTTTCTGTTTATAAACCAGAAAATAAAACTGAAGATTAATGGATGACAGTTATTATTATATGCCTTATATGGTGTTACTATCATGGTCTTGTGTAACTGAAAACCCCATTCATCCTCTAAACAAAAAAGTCACATGTTAGTCCACCAATGTCTTACCCTACGAGTATGTTATGCCCCCCTTATGTAGAGGTCGGTGGCTTCTTCCATCGGCTGGTTGGTTGTTTTCTCCGTTGATGTGGATCCGCTTATCATTGGTGGATCAGTCACTATCTAGGATGAGGTGATTGATCTTGTGACTGATCTTATAAAGGTTAACCTAACCATCGTCAGTCCTAATAAAATAATCGCCTAACCCGACCATGATTAGGTCAACTACCCGTGGTCAAGTCTAAAAATGGTTACGGACATTACTATCCATGATCAGGTATATGGTCTAGATCCTACGTGGACGACTCATGCCCACATGTGAGATATGGATGATGGATGTGGTCTACTGAAGCTATGACCGCTGCTATTAACAATGTGGAGTCGGTTCCTTAGAAGATGATCACACGTGGTCTGAATGCTCTCGGTCATGTATAAGACTAGTTGAGGTCGGCGAAGATAACGTCGACCAATCCTGGGCAGTGGCCTGGGTGTCCTAAAACTGGCCAATGTTGTCCTTTCTCAGAGATATAATGGTATATCACAGAACAATATTAATTGATACGAACCTCTTACCTTTATAAGGTGCAGATAATAAATGCTATTTTATCGGGAAAAAAAATGTTATTTATTTTGGAAAAATTAAAGGATTTCACAATTATGTGTTTCATTTACGAGATTAATTCTCTACCCAAAAAAACAAAAAAGTTCACAAAACTGCCCAGCCCATGTTTACTTCAACAAATTTACTAAAAATAAAGGTATGTATTATGAAATACCATTAACCTCCCTAAAACTGTGTGAGATTTTCTAGACTATAAAGTTCAAAAATGGTTGGAACAAAATCCATTCCTACACAATACACCATGGGATGGATCTAGTCTGAACAACAACCACCACCGCTGTAGAGTCTTAATCAATCCAAAAAGAGAGCACACCCCCAAGTCTTTTCCCATTTGAATACCTTCCATCAAAACTTGAAATTCTGCAACATAATTGGATTGAATTCCAAGGTACACTTTGAAATAGGCCATCATAGTGCATGTATAATTACGAATAACTCCACTTGCGCCTACCCTTCCAAGGTTGCCTATAGAGCTACCATCCACATTAAGTTTCATCCATCCTAACATAGGTTTGCACCAGTACACTTCCAATATCCATGAAGGACAACTAGGGCACCGCTGCAGAGCCTGCATGTATTTTCATAATATATCTTAGGTTTAGAACATATTCTAAAATCTTTTTATTCTCTAAACTTAGAATCTATTTCAAGAATACATACTAAACACAATCTAAGATAAGTTTCTTTTGAAAAATCACCCCTCAAGAAAACTCTCCCCTAGTTCAAATTTTTTTTTTTTTATATTAATTTATGGAAGCAGTTTTTATTCGTAATTGAATTTTATTGAGAGAGAGAGAGAGAAATATTTATTATTATGATAGAGTGATACTATACAATTGGATTTTCTTGGGACAGAATGAAGGAAATGAATACCACATTCTATAATCTTATATTATTAATCTAAGTAGTCAACATTCTAATTTCTTAATCAATCACGTCAATTAGGAAAGAACTAAGGTCACGTCAGCCGAGTCGAGACAAGGAGACCGCCGTGAACTTTGTCTACGATTCCAATGACTTTCTCCGTTGCCAACCACAACTTTAATTTCCCGTGGATTTCGCACTCGGCTTTGCCAAGATGGATTCCGTGGACATTTTCTCTTCAGAGTTCAGACCATAGACTTTGTCCAGCCCAAGTTGCCCAACCAACCAAGTCCTCTTACCACTTTTCTAAGTCGAAACTTCTAAACAGATCAAGGCTTCTACGTACTCACCAGTCACCACCATTTACTTTTTAGCTCATAGAATTGAGTTCCGTGTTCCACATGCAAATAGCAAACTAAATGGACTTTGGATGGCTGAATCATATACGGTTTCCAAATACGGTGCTGGATCGGTGCTGGTCTCGGCCTAGCCAGGCTTGGTGGGTCTGTACTCTATACTCTTGGATCTTGATTTTCCTATTTAAGGAATGAGTCGATTTCGTGTTGGTCTCGATCTGGTTATAGGATTTAACGGGGCTTCTCTTAATTGGGCTATGATCTGTCTTTAAATGGGGTAATATACCAATAAAGTCTTAAATGTACTTTAAATGGTCTTTAATTGTCTTAGACTTGAGATAATTTAATTACTTTTATTAAATCATCAGCAGTTTAGAAAAGATATTACAATTAATTATATTTAATAATTGATAATAAAAAAAATATATTAATATATACCCCCATTCTATCCTCAAAAATCAAAATATACATATAAATGGTCGTGCTAAACATGTCGGGCCAAGTTGAGCTTATAAATGGGACTTGCCGGATAGGCACCCATCGGGCTTACCCCTTACATCATGTACTACCTACTTATAAACGGGTTGATCTTGAACCCAACATGTTAAATAATCAATGCATATTGGACTGGTCTTTAAATGGTCATACCCAATCGATTTGGTTTGGTCTGGAAATTAATTGGCTTGGGTTTGGTTCATTCTACAAAATCAGTTTCAAACCCTCCACCTTCTCTCACTTTATCCTAACCGTTCACTTCGTCATCACCACGTGTCGCTTTCTGCACCTAAAATAACACGAGAATAATAGATGCAAGAATAACAGAGGATCTGAATCTCTATAATTACACCAAGAATTTACAAGCTTGAAACCTCACTATGGTTATGGTTCGATAAAAACAAGAAAAAGTAAGAACGAAACTTTTTTTGTTAGACTGAGTCCAAAAAAAAAAATTAGCCAATTAATTGTCTCTGTTTGTTTCTAGGCAAAATCACTTCAACATGGAAAGAAACAGAGCTTCTACCCGATATTTAACCTTGATTGAGAATAGTGCTAGCAGGCCCACAATTCAAGGAATCGGGAGCGGTTCGGGCGAATCAAAATTGATTTTGATTTGAAATGGTTGAGCACTTGAGCCCAATTCTGATTCTTTCGATCCAAGTCAACCAATCTAGTATACTTTTCTAGGGTTTGGGCCAATTCCATCAACCAATCTAGTATATTTTTCTAGGGTTTGGGGCGAATTCCAATTTAATTGGAATCCATGGAAGTAGGGGTGTCAACGGTCCGGGTTGGTGCGGTTTCGGTCCGGTTCCACCGGTTTCGGTGTGACTTTGGAACTGACCGAAACCGACCCATTAAGGATTTATCGGTTTCGATCAGGTGTCGGCTTCGGTGCGGTTTGGGTTTGGGTTGGTACCGGTTTGAATTTATCAGGTTCATTTCGGTTTGGATCGGTTTTTTAAACCGGTATGGAGCCATTAGGAAACAACCAAATGTTGAACTGTTGAACTTCGGTTTCTTAAATCGATTTGTAACCGGGTTGGTTTTGGTTTTTGGTCTAGTTTGGATTCGACTTTCCATACAAATGTATACAAAACTATGCAAATTTTGATTTTTTTAATGAATTTTAGAGTGTTTCGGTTTCTTACCGGTTTGATTTTGGTTTCGGTCTGGGTTTTGAGCCGGTTTCGATTTGGTTTTGGATTCATCCGGTTTTTGGTGCGGTTCGGTTTAGTTTTGGGGTTGCAATACTCGAAACCGAACCGAACCAATAAGGCTTCGGTTTGGTTCGATCCGTGTTGTTATCGGTTTGGTCCGGCCGGTTTTACCGATTCGGTTTAGGAATTGACACCCCTACATGGAAGTGACAAAAGGCGAATTAAATAGGTGACTAGGCCTCAAGTTGAAATTTCAGCTAAATTAGTAGATTAGCTCTATATGTATGCCCTAAAATGTTATTTATGGAATATGAATTACTAATTGATATTTCATAGCTTTATATTCTTTGGGAAAGACAACTAATTTTCTCTTGATCATCTACTTACCTCATATTCCTCATTAAATATGAGGACCCGAGTTTCCCTTCACTAGAGGTATAAGGGCACTGGAGTGGGATCCAAATGGAGGGGAGGGGAGGGGAGGGGGATAGGGGATTTTGGACTCTAGGATCACACGGTGAGCCTCTTCACATATTCACGGAAAACTTTGTCCTAAATGTAAAAGCTTGTATGAAAAGTTTTTACATATAGTATTTTACATGAAATTGCCGAGGAGAGTTACCTCTTGATCATTTTTCTTATATCTTTGTCAAAATTATACATATTTGCAATTAAGCTCCTTTTTCATAAAAAAATAATAATAATAATTTTTTTTTTTTTTGAAAAAAGTAAAAAAATATAAAACACATTAGCTGTAAGATATTGTGGAATTGAGTCAAACACCATTTGGATATTCAAATCCTTATTAATGGATTCCAACTTGGATCAATTGGTGAGTGATTTGTGGGATTATTGAGTAAGGCTCCTTTTCATAATCAGTTATGGACTGGATTTGGTGAAGGTGATACTTTCAAATCCAACCACTTGACAGATCTGGTCAATGGAGGAAGGATCGCCAAATTTTGACTGACCCATTAGATTTTGAGTTTGGACTTGAAGAAAGAAAATATGGAAAATTGGTATCTATGTATGTATCAGTCTTAGTCGATATTGATAGATCGCCTTTTTATCGATACAATCGATTTGTATTTTTACTGTATTAATATTAGTGTCAATATTGGTCTCTAGTGATTACAAACATTGATAAGTATCGGCCTATATGTCAATTTGATATCAATAACTTAAATTATGTTAGGGTGAAAAAAGACATGGCACGTTGTATGACCTAGATCTTAGGGTATCAATTGCCTCCGATACTAAAATCGATACGTATCAATCATATCGAGTCAAATCAACCTATTGTGTCTCTTAAAATATCAAATACAAATATTTTTTGGACTATTTTGCCCTCCTTTGTTCGGACACCATCGATAAGGGGATTTGGGTCCTCTCCTGAGTGTTGATCGCCTAGGTTGTGCCCATAGCTACCTGGACGATTGACTTGTGTCCAAATGTTGATCCAACGGTTATGCTTTTACCGATCAAATTAGAGACATCGCATCCTAAATTGTTAAATCAGTTCTTGGATATATATTGATCACCCAAATAGCTATGGCCGACCTGGGCGATCCGCACTCAAGAGAAAAGCCGGATCGTGGATAAGGTTTTGTATAAGAACATACATAGTTTCCAACCAAAAACAGAACGTACATAGTGATTGGAAAAGGGATACCTAACATGGAGATCCATTTAAAATGCGAAAACTACTTGTAACCAATATTTTAGAGAGGTTCACAAAAGTAATGCCCGCATGAAAGTTAGGGTTAGATGAATCACCTACAACAACGCAGCATCACAAGGGATCCGTGTGGATCCGTTTCCTTGAGAATTGAGATGGGCCACACGAATCACACTTTAACGACCAGAATAAATTCTAACAATTCTAACATTTCTCAGGTCAATGTCAACCCCATGTGAAGAGTTGAAACTGAATAGTGGAAGAGTTTCCTACACGTTATTGCCACTTTCTCTCGAACTTTCTGCAGATATTGCAAGGTTGGTAAACTTGGGTCCTGACCCAGATCCCAACCCGGAACGGGTTCAGCTGGAATCAGTCATAATCTTAACTTAACCCTACATTTCATACATTGAACGATACCAATACTTATAAGTACTCAGTTTCATATATTTCCAAAAATATCAATAGGTGATATAATTGCAAGGGTAAAATTGTTCAAAAAATATGATCTAATCTTATTGGATTTAAAATAATTGATCAGTATTAGTATAAGTATCAGTATCAGTATCAATATCAATATAGATCTTGAAGGGTTAGCTAATCATTCCATTGATAACGTGAGTGGTGATTGATATAGGATCAGTGTACTAGATCTTTGAATTACAATAGGCCATTAGTCAAGGATATACAAAATCAAATCCTCTCTCGTGCCATTGGAGGCTCAGTGTGCATCCATCCGCTAGGAGATCCCCTAACACACACTCCTCCCCACACACACATAGGCATACACCCCAAGTACTCCCAGTCCTCGGTACACATTGGGCCTTTAGATCCGCTCGAGATTTTTTGGATCCAATATATACTTGCTTGGTAATCAGGTTGATTCTATAAATTAGGGATCCGGCTCCTCTTCTGAGCGGTGATCGCCAAGTCAGCCCATAGCTACTTAGGCGATCGACATGTATCCAAGTGATGATCCAACGGCTCTGCTCCTACCGACCAGAACAGAGATGCCATGCTGAGAGTCGTTGGATCACCGCTTGGACATGTGTTGATCACCCAGATAGCTATGGGTAAAACATGGGCAATCACTGCTCAGAAGAGGCTCTCAATCCATATGTTAGAAAGAAAAAAATAAAATCTAGAGTTCAAATTCGAGTTGTTTGATCGGGTTCAACCATGGTTTTAAAAATTGAAAATCAAACTGATGAATCGACCGATTCGAATCTAAGTTGGACAATCCCACCGATTCTACTCTGTTTCTGATCAATAGGGAGAGGCCAAATTGGCCAACTAGAAATAGAGAGGGGGAAATTTGTTATTTGAAGGAGCATTAGGCCAGGTATGTAAATCACTATATCAAGTCAGATTAGACCATTTTATCTTGAAATTTGTATAAAAAATTTTGATCCACCATCAGTCTCTCTGTAAAGAAGGGTTAAAATCATGTACATTATGACCTTTCTCAGACCTTATAGTGGTGAAAACTTCACGAGCATCTCTAGTCTCCAAGTCATCGTCCAAAATATACTTCGATATCCAAAATCTCCGGAGGAATAATTTCCAAAATACTACCGATACATCTACTGATACCGTATATACTAAAACCTTGCTGACCATAATGGAATCACAAATCCAAAATTCCAAACAAAGCACCACCATGTTGACCCTTTTTAGTCATCAAACGAAAATGGAGAAGGAACGAAAGGAACAAACTCATGCGTAAGCATCAGTGTCACCTCTCAAAAAGTCCCAAATCTCGAAAACCACTATAAATTTACAAACCCTTATACCCATTTCCCACGGATCAAACAACAGGAAAAAATGAAAATGGGAAGCGTTTCAGAGTTTCTCTCTAAGCTCTACACCATAGCCATCTGCTTGTTCTCCATCTTCGTCATCGAAATAGTCATCCTCATTCGAACCTTCTCACGCTATCCTTGGCGAGTTTACAAAAGCGCCTCCGGAATCACCGCTAGCACCACCTTATTGACTCTAATAGACGCTCAGCATCCGGCGATCCGTTATACCACCGCCGCCGCCCCCGGCGGTGAATCGAAGGAATGCTCCGTGTGTTTGACGAGATTGGAAGACGGAGATGAAATCAGAGAACTGCAATGCAAGCACGATTTCCATAAAGATTGTTTAGATCAATGGTTGAAGAGGGAACAGGTGACGTGTCCGTTGTGCAGGAGGTATGTGTTGCCGGAAGAAGTTGTGTCGGAGCACAAGCGATTGAGAAGCGATGATGAATTATTCAGGGAAGAGGCGCAGTTTGCGTTCATGATCTACACTATGTACGGTGGTGGGTTGCATATAACGCCATCTGGATGAAATCATGAAGACGAAAAAAGACGAAGTCGAATTCGTAATCTTTTCTTCTCTTTCCCTTCTGAATCTTCTCACTCTGTACATAAATTGATTTTTGCTGCAAAATTTTCTGTACAATTTTTTTTTTTTTTAATCTTTCTTTTGAAAACTATGTACTCAATTGAAGAGTTCATCCAAGGTTTTGGCTTTCTTTGATTCGATCTCAGATCGGAATGGTTAGAATCTCTAGAAAATAGAAATGGAAATAATAATCAAAGATTTATTATTTTTTTTAATAAAAAGGATTTTCCATATTTATTTTATCTTTAATTTGATGTTTGGTAAAGTCGGTCGTTAAAAAAAAAAAACAAACTGGAGTTCAGATCGAAGTTGGTTGATCGGTTCAACCGTGGTTTGAAAAATTGGAAATTGGATCGATGAATCCACCAATTTGGATCAGAATTGGACATCAGTTCGATTGATTTCTGTCTAATTCCGGCTGATTTGGGTTGAAATCGATACTGATGGATTCAATTTCTGATTCTCATTTGTTGAAACTTATGTCGGGTAAGATTAGACTAGTTAAGAAATTTTGAAGTAGGAAGATAAAATTGAGTACGTTATGATTTTTCTCAGACCCTATAATGGCGAGAGCCTCATGCACTAAACACACCATTTATGAAGAAGTTGATGTTGGGCAATATAAGGAATCGATTCCAATAATTAAGATGGCATGCATTAGGCTCATGGTAGGACCAGATCCGGCCGTCGATACCATCGACCGAAACAATGGACGGCCAATGGTTTTCACTTTTCAAGGGCATTCCTTAGTTTTAACATCTGGCCATACATAGTCTCCAGACCATCTGGTTCCATCCATATCAATCACGATTTGGTGGATAAGTGCTACCGAAAAAACAGGTTGGTGGAAGATGCTCACTTTAATACTGGAAAATGATTATTCCTTCCCTGCTTTTAATTCATAAGATCCCCACCACGTAAGATTGAAGATATTTTATTGGCCACTTACATAATGAGCATGTTGACACTATTTCTCCTCAAATAAAATGTGGGTTAAAAGATTTTTTTTTTAAATTTTTTATTTATTAATTTATTATTTTTTAATTTTTTTAAAAAGTTAAAAGATGGTTTGAGACCCTTGGAGGTTTCAAGTTTGATACCTATTTTTCTTTATCTAGTCTAGAAAATAGAATATGAATTCATTATTGAATAACATTGTCTTTCACTTTTTTATTAGTGTGAGAAGCTTATACCTATCTCTTAAACTAAATTTTAAACCTTAGAACTCAAAAGATATGAGATAAGTCTATATCGAGCTAATTGAATCAACCCAAATTGATTTCTAGGTTGAATCAGCGGATTCAAACAATTCGATATTTAAAGCCAAATCACGCAAATACTCACTAATACTATTATACTTGGGATGTTAAAAATACCTTACCTTCCATTCAGTAATGTTAATATGAAATCCTAGCCTGCGCAAAAATTTGAAGGAAAAAAAAATATATTGAAAAGAAATTAAAACAATACAAAAATGTTAGAGGTGTTTATGTATTAATTGTCCTATAATGTTCTTTTGGCATAGTAATTATTTGCGCCATGTGGAATGGGAGTGATAATTTGATCATCCACACTATTTCATATATGGAGAATTTTTTAAAATAGGCTTCATGTTGCTAGAATATGTTGTGGTGAGGGACCCACATACAACTATTAAGATATAATTTAAACAAAAAAGAAAGGGTCAAACTCTGAGGTGAAAAAGTTGGACCACAGTTATACGAATTAGTATGGATCAGCCATATTAGTAATTGACATCGATACCAATACCTACTGATACAGATCAACTGATATGGTATGGATCTGATTTATTTTTTAAGCAATGATGTTTTTTATATAAATTCAGCCGATAAAACCTAATATCGTCGATACGAATACAATGAACTAAATCATTGAGTTGGATCAATATTGAAATAATAAGTTAGAAAAAATATCTCTCCACGCAATGGTTGATTAAGAGAAATAAGGGTTCTCTTCCATATTGTACAAGTCTAACAGTGTCCTTAGATTCCCATCCAACCACGATACAAGACAAGAAATCTCCTTATAAAAGAAACTTGATCATAGAATTTTATCAATTTATAAAAGAGCCAGAGGTTTTAAGCATGATCATGTGAGTATGCAATCACTTTCAACCGTTGGATAAGGACAGACAAGAGCATCAATTGTGATTCCAATACGACAACTAAGACTGTTAGGGCCGTCGGCATTCACTTAGACCACCATTAATGTGAACAAAATAATAAATAAAACCTAAGACCATCAAGAAGACAACTTTTATTTGGTCATCTTCTACGACGGATTACATGTAGGGTGACCTAAGATGATGGTGATGTTTACCAAATCAGCATTGGGAGTAACGTCGTGGAAAAATTGTGAAAGCATGCCTAATTATGTCTATGGATTCAAATGTTAACAAAACCAATCTTTCTTCACTTAATTAATTAAAAAAAAAACCATAAAAATCATTAATTCAATTAATCAATCAAAATTAAGTAATTATCACTTATTAAGACGTTGATGTGGAAATTATACACCTTTCTCAGGTTTTTGACAAAAATCAAGTCGTATCCGATCATGTATGAAACACATCAGCATTTAAGCCATCTAGATAAGCACATGAGAAATGAAGTCGTAAGCGATGGCCACCTATAGTTGTGTAATTAACTTGCACTAGCCAAATTTTCCTTTAACTATGTATGATTTAATTTTTCTTTCACTAGAAGTAAGGATGAGAATTTGTAATTGAAACCGTTTATCAAAATCGAATCAATTCATTTACACCGAAATCGTAAAACTGTTTAGTAAATGGTGCAGTTATGATTTCAAGTTTCAGGCCAATTAGTTAAATGGGTCAGGTCGATTTTAACCCCGAAATCCATTGGTTTCAAACCGAATTGAAACCGTTTAAACCAATCCGATAAATCTGTATAACAATTAAGTAAAGCAAGGGCAGTAATCCTTATAACAATTAACAATTAAATTTAAGTGTCCATCCTGCTTTGATATGATTTATTGCAATTCAGTTCAAGTTTAGGCTTAGATCATGAAGTTGTAATCCATATATGTTACTAAGTTATTATGTTATCATAGATGGGGCGTTTTGGATGAACTACCTGCCATTTTAATATTTTATGTTGTATAAGGCTGGATTCGGATGCTGTATGATATTAGTTTTATATGTTTGAGAATGGTCATTCAAAGAAATAGTACTAGATTATCAAATTAAGACATACCATCGTCAATATAAAATCTCTTATTTGTGGTTGCCAATTATTTTTATATAAGCTTATGATCTTCAGTTTAGAGATGGTTGCAAGTTATAACAAACCGATTGTGAACCGTTTTACAAACCGTATGGAATAAACCAAAATCGAAACCGTTTAAAACCGTGAAGCCTACACCGTTTAGAAACTATAGAAACCGAAACAGTTTACTAAATGGTCACGGTTTCAGAAAGTAAAACCGTTTAGTAAATAGTGCGATTATGGTTTTAGTCAAATAAATGTGAATCAAACCGATCTACAACGTTTAAACCAAAACCGAACCAATTAAGTCCCTTAACTAGAAGTGTTCATTCAAACTATTGACTTCCCCAAGTCCTTTTTTCAATCTTTTAATATCTTATCTTGTAATTTAATATATAATTTTTACTATAAACTGGAATACGGAGAAGAATAAAAAATATTATCATATATAAATAAAAAATTAATGAAAATATCCTTTCTTTTTCATTATTTTATTTGAAAAAATTACTTAATTATGCAAAATAATAACTGAACGTACATAGTCACACAAATAGCTTAATAAGTATCAAAATTATATACGAAAGGGTAAACTATACCTAAGGTACACAACAATTGAAATATTATGTTTGGGATTCCTTATAAGCCATACTTTGTTTAAGACCAAAAACACTTCCAACTTTTTCCATGTAGAGTGTTGTCACCTATGAGTCTATGACCTCCCATCTTTGCTTCACCCATATCTTTGTTCTCTGCCCTCACTTCTACTCTTTGCCTTGTTTTTCACTTTCTATCCCGACCCCGCATAGCGTCTATATCTTCCTTTCCGCCGTTGTTCTTCCTTCCCCGCTTCAACCCCCGTCCGCAAATTCCACACCAACCTCCCTCTGTAACCCCGGCCCCACCCCCTATAACTCCCATACCAACTATAACTTCTTTGCAACTCCCACCCTACTAGTTACTCAAATAAAAAAATAGTAATCAAATTCTTCAAAACAAGCCTTTGAGTATTTGACCATCCAATGGAAATGGGATAATGAAGAACACTTAAATCATCTATAGCTCCCATTATACGAGTGAAGTTGATATTAGCAATTTTTCAAATTCTCTCCCTATGGCACCCCCCCTCGACGCCGCATTATTGGATTAGAAGTGAGATTGATTTACCCCCAACAAGTTCATTACTAATTTTTTTCTTTTCATGATTTCACGAATCTGCAAATGGATTTTCATAATTTTGTTAGATAGCATCGTTTTCTTTTTCTCCTCTTTTTGAGTCACTTATTGGGAGTCATTAACACAAGAAAACCATGCGCGCATGAAATTGGATGAATTTAATTGTCAATGAACATGATTTCTTTTCTTGGGTAGAAATCAATGAATATGGTTGCTACTAGCCAAAGGTCATCATTCTCCCAAATCCTTAGAATTGCAAAATCTATCTGACCTGGAGGCCATAACCCTTAACTCTTAACCATCATCTGAAAACAATGAATGGGTCTCACATAAGCTGTAAGTCAGAAAAAAGAAAAGGAGGGGGGTGTTTGTATAGGGTTGTCAACTACATGCATGATTTGATTAATATTCGTTTATATATAGGTAATACACGGTATAAAGGGTAAGTTTGACGGACTCTTGATCGGCCTAACTTGTTTATAAGTCCAACTTAGTATGACCGTTTAGCTTAGGGGTGTCAATTCCAAGCCCGTACCGGTAGGCCCAACCGAACTCGACACTTTTATGGCTTGACTTGAACCAGCCCAATTAATAAATGTGTCGGGCCTAAGCCCAGCCCATTTATAAATAGGTAGTACACAGTGCAAGGGTAAGCCCAATGATTAAAGTATCGGTATCGGTCACCGTATCGGTCGGTCAAAATTAAGATACGTATCAGAGGGTATCGTATCGTATCGAAGATACGCTAAGATACACTAAAGATACGCATAAAAATGGATAGGGAACATATTTTTATACACTTTTGCATAAAAAAACAGTTAAAAAAAGTTATATATAACATGTAGAATGCATAAATACTTAAGTAGAGGGTATCGTATTGATAGACAAATATATTGAGTTGAAAATGTTCAAAATGATGAGGGTATATCATATTGATAGACAAATATATTTTTTGGAGAAAAATCAAAATTTTCCATGGAAGTTGTAGAACACTTGTTTTTACATAACATATAAAAAATCTAAACATTTTTAATCATTGAGCATGAGTAGATCTAAGAAATTT
>NC_056557.1:28597790-28659397 GCF_013358625.1 Macadamia integrifolia | reverse complement strand
TAGCCTGACCATTTATGTGTATGTTTTGATTTTTTTAATAGAATAGAATATATATTGATATTTTTTTTACTTATTAATGTAATGAAATATGAAACCTCTTCTAAATTATTGATGATTAATATATTAAAGTTTCTTAAATCTAAGATAATTAAAAGTCATTTGAGATTTTATTAGTGCATTAATCCGTTTAAGGATCTATCAAAAAAATCTGACCGATTAAAACCCAAAATCCAAGAAAACCCAACACAAGATCAATCGAGATCGACTCATTCCTTATATAAATATATCACGATACAAAAATACAGACCACCAAACCCAGTTAGGTCGAACCGACAGCAGCTCAACTCGACCGATTTCATTACTGATCACTCGAATGCTATGTGTCAACTGTCTAAGGTTTGTAGGAGAGATGTTATTCTTTTGTGTTCAGTAGACGATCCGGATTCCGGACACTTGTTTCTCTCACTACTCCTCCCTCTCAAATTTCTGGAAAATTGGAGAAAGCTCGTATGGATTTTTATTTGTTTATTTATTTATTTACATCCAAACACAGCCTTACAATTTTATCACATAAACCCTTCTTCAACGGTTCGAGATAGTTCACTACTTCACTGGTTCGACCAAGGCAACCACACGAGGTAACCCTCGTTCCTCCATCCCTCATTCATTTTCCTCTTCCTTAGGGGGTGTTTGGTTCGGTGAATCAAATGGTGTATGTATCGGATAAGAATGTCAATCTTTTGATAGACATTCTTCTGAATTATGTTTCTTTCTGAAAAATCGTTTGGTTGCCTTAAGGCTAATGCATGTTTATCGCGGGTTGAAATATTGGTTTCCGTAGATAAAGTTTTTTCGCTTTCTCATTTTATACTAGGTGATAAAAAAGTTGTTCAAATCTGAATTTAAGTAGTGAGGTGAACTCAGATTTAGAACACATCCTTTGTAATATGGTCATTCATGGGAAGTAGGATGTTCACTTATGATGGTCATCCCAGTGGAACCAAACAATTCCAAAATTTAAGAATTATCATTCTAAAGAATGTCATCCCAAAGATTTACCAAACCAAACAACCCCTAAAGTAGTCTCCCTCCCACTCCCTCATCCAGGGTTTCAAAAATCGGTTAATCGTTCTGGAATCGCCCGATTCACATCGTCTTTCTATCTCTCTTGCAGGCCGGAATCGATAAAACGATTGAAAGTTTGAAACCCTCGTGGTTTCTGATTTATTAGTACTGGACCTGCAACTTGTTCGTGTTGTTTATCAATGGTGATCGCTTCTGCGACCATCCGGGCATCATGTCTTCCCTCAAATCGTTGTTGCCTGATCAAAGATCCCTCTGCTAGTTCACGAAACTCTTCGGTGCCCTTGTCTTTTGGCAGAAATTCCTGGAGAACTCCTTGTGGACGCAGAACCAAAGGTGTGTCTCTGTACATTAGAAGGGTTTATTTTGGTTGATTTTTTGGGATTTCGTTTTGTTCATGTTTGCAGAATACAGAAATTTACCTTCGTCTAGCTTCGGCTAAGTGATAACTGAAACTGTGAGCATTGAAAATTTGTTCTTTCTATCCCTATCATTCTATATTAATCTTTCGGGGTCTCTGCAACTCAAATTTTGAAATTCATTAGCTAAGAGGGTGTAGTTAATATCCTTCTACGACTTTGAATTTTCCCAGTCTTTTTGTGTAGCTATAAGCATGACTGAGCTTAAGGTTGTTTGCTTTAAAACAAAAAATTTATATGCTATTTCTACATTGTCATTTGACCGCCAATTCTTGTTATCAGTTTGCCAAAGATTGTTTCATTTGATCTTCCTTTTGCTAATTTGATGAAAATTTTTAAGCTCCTCAACTGAAGAAACATAGAGAAAACTAGCAAATATAGAATTAAAATGAATAATTTCTTATGGAGACCTAGAAGTACCATTGAGGTGGCTGTAAACTTGGCAAAACAAGAGGTGGTCTATTCAAGGCTACGTCATGGGAATGATGTTTCTTGGAAATTCAGCTGTAGAGGGGTCCATCTTGTATTGGGGTTTTATCAGGCCTTGGTGCTGAGCCTTCTGTTTTTGAGGGTCTGATGTTGTTACTGTAGTATTAGCTGTACTGCTGTTTCACATATCAATAAATTCTTACTTAGCAAAAGAAAATGAGAAAGAACTTGTTTTATGAATCTATCAATACAAGAGACCAGACAGTGAAGTTGGTCCACAACTCATTCATAAAAAAATTAAAACTAAATACCTGGGTGCATAACTTCAAAAAAAAAAAATATATATATATATATATAACGAAAATTTAAGAAATATAGAACTAAAAACAAGATAACTTGTTTCAAAAAACAAACAGTTTTCTGGATTCGAAATTGGGATCAGATCCGGAAGTTTCCTGGAAACCGTCCTGTTTTTGAGAACCACCGTCTTGGTTTGATTGCTTCCCTCGTTCAAAACTTAATATATAGATGCACTTGTGGAGAATCAATCTCGTTCCTATAGTTAGGCTGTGAAACATGAACCACTATTCTAGAATCGGTGTTGGTATAAAGGAACTTAACTCATCCTTGCCTGTGTCTCTCCCAGTGGGTGTGTGTATGATGGCTAAAAATGAATCGACAATTAAATGGTGCATTTTAGAAAGAGTAGGATACTAGTGTCTTTACTTCGGAAGTTTTTCAAAGCCTAACTCACATTGTTAGGTTCTTCAGATTAGTACATTCATATAGTTTACAGTCTTTAATCCTTGTTTTAAACGAGAAGTCTTTGATGGTCGTTGTCCACTTGTTTGGCACCCTCTCCACACCCCCCAGAACCCCACCCCTTTCAAAAGAGAAAGAGAAAGGCTGGTTTTTGGCAGGGGGTTGCGAACTTTATAATCTAAAGCAAAGTTTTACTTCAAATATCCTGAGGCAAAAGCAGAATCTTTCTACCTCCGCGGAGCACCTCTAGAAGTTTAAGAGAGCACAAAAAGCTCGGTATCCCATTGATCCCAACCATTCAAAACATTGCTTTACTGTGGAAAGACAATCAGTTGATTCACAGCTTACCTCACTATGTAGATGGTTAGAATTGCGTCACAGATCCTTAGACTGAGGCCCCTCCATTATTGATGAAATTGACAATCGCTGCTGATTGGCATATGTTTGTGGTGTCAGCGTGTCGCCACCTGCACGGCATGCCACATGGCCCACACTGTGTTCTGCTCAGTGGTTCTGACTTCTAACAGGTTCATGTTTCCAATGTCTTGAAACTGATTTACATGGTGGTGTTGAATGCCAGGCCTTAAGTTGCTGCTTGACCCTCTCAGGCTGCAGCGGTCCTCTCTTGCAGCAGTGAAAAATGACACAAGTGCAGTATTGGATGGTAGTAACAAGGATCAGGTATCGGTCTTTCATTCTTCTGATCAAGCCGATATACATGAAGAACGTACAGAAGTATCTGGTGAAAGTGCAGGAAGAAAAGATGGTCCAGAATGCTTAGATGATGGCAGGATGATAAGGGTTTGTGATAAGCTTATTGAGGTGTTCATGGTTGACAAACCTGATCCAACTGATTGGAGAAGGTTATTAGCTTTCAGCAAAGAATGGAGCAATATCCGCCATCATTTCTATAGACTGTGTCAGGAGCGAGCAGATAATGAAAGTGATCCTGGTATGCAACACAAGCTACTTCGGCTTCAAAGGAAGTTGAAAGAGGTAATTGCTTTATCCATTTTGATGAAGCTAATATATTTTTGGAAGCTAATGATCCTGTGTTGTTGGATCAATATTTGTCTGCATGACTTATTACAGCCCATTGAGTGGATTACTTACCTTTTCCTTTCTTTTCATTACTTTTTTAATGTTGTTGAATATTCATTTAAAAACAGTAGGATGGGAAAAGGTTGTACACCCTCACTGTAATGCAAGTGGCACATAGTGGGGGGTTTGCCCTGCCTTCGATAAGTCCACCAAAAGGATTTTCTAGGCCAATAATATTCTTGTTTGGATGGTATGGGTTTGTGTTTTCTTGGATGTTGTCCTTTCTTTCTTTGCTGGACAACTTAGTGGTGATCCAAAAGATTATGGTTGATCAATGGTTATGGTCATCTCAATGCACTGTCTTGTGTATTTATAGATTGTTTTTCGATACCAGTGAGTATAAGTGGCTTTGAAATGGAGGGGGGATAGCATTGATCCAAAATACTTAACCACTGGATGCGTGCTAGTAACAATGGGGAGCTTGACTGTGCCTTTCTCTGTATTCTTGTGGTAGCTTGGTTTTTTTAGAGTTGACCACAAAAGGCATCCTGCTATACAAAATTTTTCTATCCTTTTTTTAACTTTGCTTGAAGATTCTTTGGTCCAGATTGATGATGATGTGCAAAGACACAATGAACTTATTGAAGTTATTAAGGCAGCACCATCTGAGATCAGTGAAGTTGTTGCCAGAAGGCGTAAAGATTTTACCAAGGAATTCTTTGTCCATCTTCACACTGTAGCAGAATCATATTATGATGATCCAGTGGAGCAAAATGGTGAGACTACACTTTCTTGTTGCATGCATAGTTTGTCTTTGTGAAACTCTTCTCATTCCTATCTAGGTGGATACTACACCGTTCAGGCATCAGAAAGAAACCGATGAAAGATTGTTTGCTATGACTGTTTCTTTCTACATTTCATACTCTTTATCACCTCAACCATAAATTTTCTCCCCTTGTGATATTTGGAATTTATATGTGATTTTTATATCAGTTGAAGGGAAATTACTACTGGCTTCTTTTTGCAGAGTTCTTCACGGTAACTGCTTCAAAGTTTGGAAATGACTTGCAGTTTTCATTTTAAGTTTCTGTGACGAATAACAAGATGATTTGCTTCTTAAGAAATTTTCAGTGTAAATAAAATTGAGAATTAATTCATTCGCATTTTGGTTTTATCCCAGAAACCTGAAATGAAGCTGTTACTTTTCTTACTTTGAGGCACTTTAAGGTCAACATCCTTCTTGCAAGTCAACCAGGAAGCCTTTTCCTTACCTATATGCATATTAATATCAATTCTCTGACTGGTAGCTTTAACAGCATTCATATAATTAGTGCATATTTATCTTTTATGTTGAATATAAAAATGACATTATCCTTCTCTATCCTCCTGTGATTAGCTTTGGCTAAGCTCGGGAACACATGCTTGGCTGTGATACAAGCCTATGATACTGCATCCGAAAGTATTGAAGCCTTGAATGCTGCTGAGCTAAAGTTCAATGATATAATTAATTCGCCTAGTGTAGATGCTGCTTGCCGAAAGATAGACCATTTGGCTGAGAAAAACCAACTTGATTCTGCATTGATGCTAATGATCACCAAAGCCTGGTCTGCTTCCAAGGAGTCAAACATGATGAAAGATGAGGTATATCAACCCTTTCTCTTGTTTTAACTGGCATATTGAAATATTTTATAAGGGAGCATTTAACAAAAAAAAAAAAAATTTTTTCATTAACTTTCTTAGCTCTTCAGACTACTGTTCTTATGATGCCACAAAGTCTTATGCCTAATTTGGTGTGATTTCTTTTCAATTTCATGGGGTGATTTCTATTTCAGAAGTTGTTTGGTTTGATTTTTACTCTTTAAAGCAAATGGAATAGAAATTGCGATAACTCTCCATAAATTTTTCCATTATTTACCCAAGTAATGAAGTAGCTCTAGCCATCACTCTTCCTAGCTTAATTTGAAACATATTTTCTGATTGTGTGTTCTCTTCCAAAGTTTCATAGTATGGCTTGTTGATGAGTTTGATCTCATAATTTTAGGGCATTCACTTGTTGGCATTCTGTTGATTGTGGATAGGCTTGACATTGCCTCTCCTCCATTGGTCCAGCATTCGCTTGATGTTAATGATCTTATGGAGTAACGAAGATAATGCACCATCTCCTCCTTATCCTGAAGCTTCCCCTGTCTTCATAATTCTCTTTGATTTCAAACGACTTAATACCACAGTTAATGTAGAACTAGAATCAACAAGTCAACCTAGTTCCAAAGATAGCAGGATACTCTCAAAGAACACCCAATAACTCAGCAACAGTGCAATAACAGAACTTAAATAACTAGACTAAGATCAGCTCAAACAATCTCAATAAATCAGTAATTCTGCAACTGAATAATAACTAGGATTTTAAGGACTTGAATTCCCAGCTAATGAGACCAATTCAATGAGAATAAACCAGCAACCAATCAGCAATAGTCAGAACAAATAAAGTCAACATTCTGGACAGAAACTAGAATCAGCCAGAATAGGAGAAATCTTCATAACTCAAAAACCCCTGGTCTGATTGACTTCAAAACAGGATCGAATCACCCTCTTACTTGGCCTAACAATCGATCAAACTTGGAGCACCATCAGATGGCTGGTTACTCAGATCAGTGAAGGTCAATGGGAGAAATCTGGGATTCTTAAAACCAGAATAACAGAGAGACCAGTGCACTTACCTGAGATGGCTGAAGAAGAATAATAATCACAATAATAAGACCAGAAAATAGAAGGATCCACTTGGGCTTCTCACCGCAGAGTGTCGACCCGATCACACACCAATCCCTTGTACTGTGATCAGACACAGTATACCCAGCAGAAGCATAGCAACAACAGCAGCAGAACAAGTTTTTTTAATTCATCAAATCGTTTATTCTTGTAGGAGCCTCCTCTTTATTTATGATGTTGATGGGGGAGGGAATTACAAAATATAAGGTTCCTCAAAAAGGAAACCAAATATTCTCCTAATACAATAGTTCCTAAAAACTGAAATTAGAAACTAGTTGAAACAGGAAACTAACTACTAATGATTTGACTCAACTAACAACTTGACTCCTAAGGAAACAAATATAACTCAAATCAAACCCGACTTAAAAATGAAACTAATGAAAATGGAAACAAACTAGTAATCTCGTATGCAACCTTAGAACCCCTCTCTTAGGCCCATAAAAGTGGCCTATTACTAGGGGTGCAAGTTTGGCCCTGATGGCCTGAACTCGCCCTTGGCCCGCCCTGATCTCGAACAAGTATCGACCCAAAATTTTTGGCCTTGAGGGCCGGCCCGACCCTGAAATTTCTGACCATGAGTCAGGGTCAGGGCGGATAAGGGTTGATGTCTTTGGCCCACCCAGCCCGCCCTGAACCTGGCCCTGATTTTTGCCCCTTATGTTGACCCTAGTTGTGACCCTGATGTTAACCCTTAATTTAACCTAATTTTATATATTGTTTGACAGTGAGTCATTGACACCTCAAAACTCCTAATATATCTTCTCACCGATCTCTATTGCTTTTTTTTTACCAAGAAATTTGTAACTTTTTTTTTTTTTTTTTTTCTCCTCTTTATTATGAATATTTTTTATTTTTAAGTTATTTCATATTTTGCAGGGTCAAGGTCAGGGTATACCCAACCCTTGATGGCAAACCAAGGTCAGGGTCAATCAGGGTCAGGGTCAGGGTCAGGGTCATCCTGACCCAACCCTGAAAAATTAGGGCCAATTAGGGCGGGTAAGGGTTGGGCTGAACCCTGAAGGGTAGGGCCAGGGTTGAAGTTTTGCGGCCTTGAGTCAAGGTCAGGGTGGGTTTGGGCCCAGTTAAGGGGACTCAGGGTTGGGATAGGGTTTTAAGAAACCCAGCCCAACCCGGCACTGTTGCACCCCTACCTATTACACTCAAAACATATGAGATCAAAGGCCCAACATGTATGGAACCCAACCCTAGGCTTATTCCTAATAAAATAAGCCTAGTTTGGTGAAGAATCTGCATTAACAGTATTACATATGGTAGATTGTTTCTTTCGTGCTTTTATTGATTTTTCCCAAATCGCAATTCCCTCTTTAGGCCTATTCAAAATGGTCCTGTTTTAAATACAGAGGATATCGGTTAAATTGGATGGGTCATGAATCTGACCAACTCCATCATGCCGTAGAAGTGAGGATTCCATAAATTCTCATCTCTTAAGCTTGTTCAGCTATTCGTGATGGCATATATTGAATCTAATTGCTACTTATTCTCACCCCAATACTTAATAAGGTATCGGTTTGTCAGAGTACAACTGCACCTCCTCCTGTGCTCATATATCCTTTACCTATATCTGTCTCAAGTTTTTAATACTTTAGATAACAGTAAATGTGCATGCGACAAGATATTAATGAGGACCTCTTGACTGCATTTGGAGAATTGCTTGACTTAATTTGCCAGTTTGTTTCTTTCATTCTTTTATGATTTATGATTCTCATTGACGTAGTATTTTTCATGAGTATTATAATGATTACAAATTCTTTTGCAGGTCAAAGACATATTATATCACTTGTATATGACTGCTCGAGGCAATCTTCAGAGGCTCATGCCAAAAGAGATTAGGATACTTAAGTATGTTCTCACAATTAAGGATCGTGAGGAGCAGCTCTGTGCCTTAAAAGATGCATTCACACCTGGAGATGAACTTGAAGGGAAGGATGTAGACTCCCTTTACACGTATGTTTCAAACTATAGTTTATCTAATTATCTTTGATGTGTCAAGGCACTTACCTTTTAGATTGTGGCCATTCTACAGCGTAGATGGATATACATGTTTGCATATGCAGGGGACTTGAGGTCCACCTTGTTCTGCTTCAAAACAAATATAAAGCTACCCGTTTTAGTTGTCCTGTTGGTCGCATCTTTGGCTCAGTTGCACAGGATGCTCCAGCAAAGAGTTTCCCAGGGCATTTGTAGTCTTGTCCAGTCATGTTACCGTTTTGCCTTCTGAATTCTGTTTTGGAGCTGTTGAAATATGGCGTGATGGTGCCTTCTTATTCCCATTCATGTGCACTGAGGTTACCACAAGCCCATTGCAGTAGACTATCACCATTATCTATGGGGCTATATTGTCAGATTTGATGCATTTCCATCACTTTGTTTTCCTATTCATCGATGTATCTGATATTGTATATTTTTTCTTTTTACCTTATTTTTTCCCTGTAGAACCCCGGAGAAGTTTTTTACTTGGATTAGAACGGTGTTGGATGCATACCATTTCAGCAGAGAAGGCACTCTTATCCGGGAAGCTAGGGATATGATGAATCCGCAGATCATTCAGCAACTAGAGGAGCTGAAGCAACTAGTTCAGAATAACTTCATGTGAGGCAGCTAACTTATCTCAATTGAAATATAACCACCCAAGTCCATTTTAAAGGATTTTGATCTTTTTGGTCTTTAAACATCAACAGAACTTAGAGCACTTAGTTAAATTGTGTAGCCTCCTCATATACTAGGTGATCAACATGATTTTCTTAATCTTAATGTGAGGATCTTCTTAGAGTTTGTCTTATATGCTTGTCAGGCCTGTCTTCTAGTTATGGCTGAGGCATTGGTTTTAAATTATACCTTTGTATTTTGAAAACTTAAGTTTGTTCTATAACCATCAGTAAACAAACACAGGTCATGGTCTCTTGTACAATCAGTCAAATTGAGTTGATTTATTTGTGAAGTTCCTTGGCTGGTGAGTACACATTGTATATTAGAATTTGTCACATGTACTGTATAGTTCAAAATCAGCAATGGTTCATCATGGCAGCTCCTTTTCTATTTATTTATTTTTTCTGAGAAATAGATGTACTGGGCTGTGTTTTTTTGTCTAGAGATTGATTGGGAAAAAGAATGTTTGAGAATAGAATAGGAAAGAACAGGAAAAAAAATCTCCTTTAAATTGTCATAAAAAGGAAAAGAAATGGGATCTTTTCAAAAATAGTTCTTGATGCTCTTACATCCAACTGTGGGAGCCATTTCCATGTTCTCCACATGACGGTGTGTTAGGGGTGGTTCTAAGTAACGGTATTGGATCGCCCATGATCCGTATTAGTTGGCAACTCTCTGATCCCAATATGTGGCCAATATCGTATTGTTGAACAGTACGGACAGGGGTAAAAATGTCATTTTATAGGGAAAGCAGAGTATTTCATATCAGATCATATCAGATGTTGGTGATCTGATGCCGATTCGTTATGATATCGTATCGGTTTTGGAGATGGCCGATACCGGATACCCGTTCTTGTGGGCATAACCATTGTATAAAGGGAAAGGCAAGGCGCAGGCTTTTCCACTGAGATGATGTTTTCCAAGTGGGGACATTGGAGGAATCGGCGGTTTGCGCGGTTCCGAGGCTCAGACCAAAGTGAATACAATATCGTGGGCGGCAGATACCACCAACCGCCACACCCCCTTCCCGAGTCCCGACCATAAACCATGGGTGATGGGGACAGTGAACCACGTCAGCATAACCGACGTCGGTGCTTCCATCTTATCCCTATTCCCTTACTTTTCCTCAAGTGATTCAATACATACCACCTACGTGTTCCTCGTATCTTTCTTTATCATAATTGAGAATCATCTTTTGCGGCGAGTTATTACACTAGTCTCATCGAAGATTAGTCGAAGTCTACATATATTGGTCTGAATACCTTGATTAATGAAAAAAAAATTGAGTCAATCTCAATCTAACTGTATGTACTTCCTCATAAGTTGTAGCACTTCCAATGTACCAAGGGAAAAAAATCGTCTGTTTTTCTTCATCCATGTTTTTCTTGTTTTGTTACCTTCAGAAGGCGACATGTGGTATTATTTTAAGTGAACGGTCAAGATTGCGTAAAAAACCAAACTAGATGTAATAACTCTCATCCATCTGAATTAATCTTGACCGTTGATGACACGTGTCATCATCTGCAACTAGCAAAACACAAGAAAAACAGGAAAGGGAAAAACAGACGATTTTTATCCTGTACCAAGACCATCTTAGAGACATAAACAGATGAAACTTCCTAGAGTCCACAGGGCGCTAGAAAATTGGTTCGGAAGATCAATTTCAGTTCAATTCATAGGGGTTTGGGAGGTCATTTTACACAGAATAAGACACTGGCATAACAAGGAGGTTGGCACTTTCAGATGAAAACTAATTTTCCTTTACTTATTTACTATAAAAATGATAAAATATTAATGAGAAAAGAAAATTACCCACTTGTGTATTCTTACACTTCGATCACCCACCCCTCCTTCGGTCCCCTGAAATTATATATGGAGATGTAAAATTTTGTTGTTAAGCTATAAATAAATCTTCACCAAAAAATGGCAGATTCATAGTCATTTATGACCGATTCTTATCGTTTTGAATCGGACTTTTCCACCATGACTCAGTGACACATGGAATTTATATTCCATAAAAACAAAACAATAGTCCTTCGAAACTACCAACTACCGTAGTGCTCTCTGCACATCATCCATCACCCACATCTCAACGAAAAATGGTTTAATAAGTCTGTCAACCTTATCCAAAAACCAGTAAACCAACCAACCACCCCCCCCCCACCTTCTGCTTCTGACTGCTTCTCCTCCACTTCTGTGTACATAAATAGAGAAAGAACAACTGTGTTCCACAATCCACTCTGAAATCTAGCTACTGTTGGAGTAAAAGAAGAAGAATGGCGGATATCGCTCTTTTGATTGTGGAGGATTACGAGAGTAGAAAGACCAGAAGCGTTAAAAAAGAAGGTGAGGATCTCGATTTAGTCTCTAATTGCTTCTCTCTTCTTTCTCAACGGGGGTTCAATGGGATCTCTTTGATCAGGAAAGATCAAGAAAAATTCGACCTCGCCAAGAAGGCTCTCGATCCCAAATCTGAACTTGGTCTCGCTGCCATCAACGGATTCTTCTCAGCTTGATTGTCTTCACTTTCACCTCTGTCCATGATTTCTCTTTCTCTTTCCCTTTCCCTTTTTCTCTTCTCACTATAAATTCTGTCTTCTTCTGTAACCTGTGTTACTCTGTACATAATGCACATATATATATTTTATGAAAAGGATTGTTTATCATTTTATTGCTTCAAGAATCCAGAGAAATCATCCAAAATAAAAACCCTAATTACTACTCAGATATATGAACTAGGGTTAGCGATTCAGTGCATCTGTTCATGGCAAACTTCTGCAAAGGGAAAGCAGGACTAGCACCAAGGTTTGTAATCTTGTTTCTCAGATCGGGATCGGTAGAGTGATACAGATTCGGATTGCCTTGGGTCAGGCAGATTTGCCCTCTTTTTCTAATATCGGTTTTATTACCGGTGGATCGCAAATGCATCTTCATAAACAGTATCAGATCGGTCATGTTGGTATTGACCGACACCGCCACCCATATTGATACCTGCTCAAAGGACCATGGTTTATAAGTCAAAACTTATTTATCTCTTTGTCTTTAATTCATCATATTGTTAGGCCCAATCGGGATCAATCAAGGCCAACTTTGCCGACTCCGCCCAATCAAGGTCAATCATGGTTGCCTTTGGCTGATCTTTGTACTGATCTTTGTACTGTGCCTTGGGAATCAGGGATTAGTATTGGTACCTTAAAATCTAAAAAACTTTCTTCGATCGAAGATTGGTCAAGATCGATATCAATTCAATTTAATTAATACTAATCAAGAATCGATCAAAGCCGATATCAATTCGATATGGCCTGAGCAACCCAATCCGAGTTTTAGAGTAATGCTCCCACCCCCTATTTTTCAAAGTCGAAACCACCCTCCTTTATTGCCATTTGATAGTATCGATGCCTATAGGAGTTCACATCTTCTGCAACTAGCAATGAGATGCGGTGAGTATCGGATGCTTGAGAGCATCTGGATACGTGCCCCAAGGGGTTCTCAACCACCCGATATTCATTGCATCGATGTAGTAACTGCAAACGATTTTCACACATGCCTAAAGTGAATGTAGGAAAACTGGGTCCTCCAAACATTCTAACTAAGGGTGTCAATGGGTCAACCCTAAGGTCTCTTAACTCAATTCAAGCCTTACCCACCCTTAGGTTGGATTAGGATATCTCAGCCTAAGCCCAATTCTATCAGGTTTAGCCCAACCCAACCCAGCCCAGCCCTGATGGATCTTGATTGGGCAGATTTAACCAATCTAGACCAACCCAATACTATTGGCTACTTGATTGCTTAATCTTGATACATTGCAAAAGCCAAAAATAAAAGTTTTCATCTATATGTGAGTTGTGAAAAATGAAAGACTTTTTGCAAACCTTTTTTATAAGTACCAATTTATAATTATTAACATATTGTTATTATTATATATTTAATATATATGGTTTGGTTGGGTTGGGTTGGGTTGGGTTGGGTTGGGTTGAGACCTCAACTTAGGCCTAGCCCAACCTGGTCTTAGAGTCTTAAAATTCTCAACCCTAACCCACTCTATATGCTGAAATCTCAGCCCAATCCCTGTTGGGATTTGGGACGGATTCATGGTGACCGGGCTTTTTCACACCTCTAATTCTAAAATTCTCCACTACAATTCATAAGTGGTGGGTCGCAGAGGATCCGCGATCCGGACCCCGGCCTCGGCGGTGCTCGTGATTTGGCGTGTGTGGAGGTGAATTACTGGACAGAAACCACGCCAGAGAGCGAGGTCTTTCGTTTCGTATCGTCTATCGTGTGACGATCAAATCTAATTCCTTTCTGGTAATAAAACTAAGCTAAATTCAGAACCCAAAGGTATTTGTACTTCTCTGCAAGCAAGCTACCGTAGCACCCCCCCCCCCTTCTCTCTCGCGTATCTTACTTTCGTTTCTCTTAAGTATTGTTGATAGTTGGCTTCTTCCTGTTGATTTCGATTCTTTTAGAACCCTAGATTGTGTTTGAATTAGAATTTGATGTTTCTCAGGGTGGAAACGTTAATTGATTTAAGGCAGATATCGCTTTTGTTTTTCAGGGAAGTAATTCGTCAAGTAGTTCATTAATTAAGTTGCTCAACCTCACAAGGTTTGTAAATTTCCTTAATTTTTCTGAGGTTTTTTCCTTTATTTTCTGTTAGGATTTTCGTGTAAATTGCGTCGTGGTTCTTTGGTAGCAGACAATGGCGAGAAAAACCAGTAGCTGTGCTATATGCGAGAACCCAAATCTCGCTTCTATATGTGCTACCTGCGTCAATTACAGGTATGGTTTATTTCTAGATGATACTTAGGCACTGTTAGGGTTTAGGTTTGTTTTTCTATGAAGCTTATTTGGTCGAAGATCGAGTTAACAAGAAGAGTCAAGAAGCACTGAGCATTCGACTACTATCGTTTTGATTTTTTGATTTGTTAAATTACTTCATCACTTTTCTGATAATGGAGAAACGATTACCGGATTGGACTTCTTAAAGTTTGTTTACTTGTTCCATGTCAAAAGAAAGATTTGTTTTTTGTTGGCTTCCACAATATCAGTGGTGTATGCACCATGAAGTTATCTGGAATGATGTTTACTTATTTGCAGATTAAATGAGTACAACACATCCTTGAGATCACTGAAGAGTGTTCGGGATTCCCTGTATTTGAGATTGAGTGCGGAGCTCATTGCAAAGGTCAGCTATGAACTACGGTCATATTTCTTGGACATCAAATTTATTTATTTATTTATTTTTATTTTTTTGGGGTGGGGTGGGGTGGGGTGGGGGTTTCAAATTTAGATATTGTTGCAACAGGAAATTGCTCCTAGGCTGTCTTCGTGTCCTGCATAGAGGAACACACATGAGAGAGTGAGGTGTCGGGCTGATCCGACGGTGGACTCTCTGATGCCTAAGTCAGATTTCTACACAAACAGATAGTAATCATCTTGTAACTTGCGGCCTTTGAGCTAGGCTTTTGGGTCATATATCAATGACAGTCTATTGGAATCTTGGGCCAAACGAGCTGGGATGAATGGCCTGGTTGCCGAGCTACTTGCTCCGAGCGATGGCTTGTGCATTTGTTGTCCGATAGGTGAGTTCCTAGGGACCTGTCATTTAGTCAAGGGCCGTGCAGTTAGGCCCGTTCAATGATTCGGGCAGCCGTGCAGCGGACCTGCACCTGATGCCCCTTCTATGCTGGTAGTACTGGCCCAGCCGTTCGGCTTCTGAAGTTTCTTTAGCGATTATGGTCAGTTGGTTTCTGTCTTGGGTGCTTGCCTTAGGTTGGTGGATCATGGATGACCCCGTAGGGCTTAAGCCGTTTGGCCAGCCCCACATCTTTGGATCAGTTGGTCCGTTTGTCATGTTTTTGCCGGTTGCATACTTTTTTACCATAACAGATATCATGGTTGGTGTGACTTTTAGACATTTCTTATATAGTGGTGAAACTAAGCACAGAGAATTTGTTTTTCTTTCATATGAACTTCTCTAAAACCTAGATTTGGATTCTCTTAGAGTTGTTGAGACAATTGCTTACATATCACTTACCAGGGAAAAGCTGATGATCAACGCAGCTGGAGAGTGCTTCAGGAAGAGAAATTGACAAGGTTGAGGGAGAAGCTCCATCTTACAGAGAAACAACTCATGCAAGGTTTGTCCTCTCATAGGTAATGTCATTTGCAATCTGGGTTATATCTGTTTTAATTTCTAATTCTAAATTTTTACATGTTTGACAATTGATAATTCTTCTAGGGAAAGCTAAGCTCGAAAAGATGTCTAATGACTTAAAAGTTAGATATGGGATGGTTGAATCAGCTCTTAGTACAGTAATACATATCTCCTTAATACTCTATTTTTCACGTGCTTTAGCGGCCACCTGCATCATCCCAGCTTAAATTAACATTTTTGTGCATCTTTAGCATAAATTTAAGTCTTTCAATTTCTACGTAGTTGGAGAAGAACCGTACAGAGCAGCTAGAAAAGTTCTACCCAAATCTTATCTGCACTCAAAGCTTGGGGCATGTAAGATACTCTCTTTGAGCTTTGATATCATTACATTTCATCCAGGACTCAATAACAACTGATATCCTTAGTACTATTCTTAGTACTTTATACCCGCTCGAATGTTTCTATATTCATTAAGTTCTTTGAAACTACAGTTGGTCTATCTTATTAAAATTTATATATTCTGTGGACTGCAGATGGCCATTACCTCTGAACGTCTCCATAAACAATCAGTGGTTATAAAACAAATCTGCAAATTGTTCCCACAACGACGGGTAAGCGCTTGATCAAGTCTTTGATATATCTGAACTTTGCACAAGAAACCAAGTTGTTATTAATTTCTTTACTATTAAGTAAGGTATTCTTATCTGATATAGACTTTCCATTAAGGTATTCTTATTTCTGATTGTAATTCTTGGGTATATTTGTAATTTTCATTCAGTTAGGATATTCGTTTGGACTTTCCATGTAATAGAACACTTGTGACAAGAATACTCCCACATACATATCACTATGTCCCTGTTTGGTTGCAAGGAGGGTTTGGTGGTAAAGTTGGGAGGTGGACTCCACATGTTTTTGGGTTTTAGGTCAGGGATATAAAATGTAGGTGGCACTTTTACATTCTTTGGCCTGTTTGGTTGGTTTTAGGTCAGGGACATAGCTTTTGTGATTTTTTTAGGTATAATTCGAAATTGATTTTCTGATATATTTGTAGTTTTGTGGCTTATATTATTCTCAATCACCCAGATATAGCATGAAGATCACAGTATTCTCCAGTTTTTTTTTTTTTGGTTTATTATTTTCATTCATCTTACATGTTAGTTTTAGTGGTCTTGTTGAAAACTAGTCAAGAATGATGAACCATTGCCTATATCTCATGCATTTAGAAGTCTTAAGGCCTTCCTTTTCCTAACATCTTAATCTCAAACCACTAATATATATTAAAGAAAAATCTGTGGTGTCCAATCTCATCACCATAGCTGATGTTCTCTGACCAACATTTGTAAAAGCTTTTCCACATTTCTTCAATCCCCTCATCCTCATTTTAATCCATTGCATGTATGCTTTAGGGTTGATGCATATCATTCCATTTCCAATGTAAAATTTCTATCAAATACTTTAATATGTACCTAGTCCCTCATTAGGACTCGTGGATCTTCACTCTTAATGATACATGTGGAAGTAGTATTTTTTTTTAATCCCTTAGGAACTTTTGCTGCAAATTTGAAGGTAAGTGACATCAATGGTACCATTGGGATATGGAGTAACTGTCCACCATCAAGAACAAAGTTAAGACTTGAAATATGGTGAGAAGCTTGGGGAACATGTGTAGATGAAACTAAGATGATATCTTTTCATCCAAAACGAGGAAATGTTAATGGTAGTTGTCACTTGTCAGTGATATTTTTAAATAGGAACTAGAATTTACAAGGAGTTCTCCAAAGTCATTGCTGATCATTTGGTTCTGAATGAAATTTTCAGGTGAACATAGATGGAGAGAAAAAAGATGGATCCAGTGGTCAGTATGATACAATATGTAATGCGCGATTACCACGTGGGCTAGATCCACATTCTGTTCCATCTGAAGAGCTTGCTGCCTCCATGGGGTAATTGTGACTTACTTTGAACTGGTTCTTTATGTTTTTGTACATATACGCCTTATGCTTCTGGAAACCCAGAAAAACCTTTAGTTTTCCTATATCCAAAACTGGGGACAATCTCTCGTAAGTTACATGTGTTAAAGTATTTGTTTACTGTCCATCTGGGGTCTGTATTCTTGTACTGAAATTGCTAATGTGGGTGGGTAGTCTCATGATGAAGCTTCCCCTTGCTGGATTAAGTTACAGTTGGGCATTTGCAACTATTGTATATTGTACTGAGGAAATGTTATGATTGTTGTCACTATTTTTAGTAATAAAAAAGAAAATTTATTTTAATGTCTAAATATGACATCTTTATTAAGGGATACATCATATATTACCTTTCACCTTTTCTCTTGAAGAAACCTTTTTTTCGTAGGTTGAATATTATATCATTATTAATTGAAGAAACCTTGTCTCAACAATTGTCGATTGCTATGCATTTCCTGTTCTCCCCATTTGATCAAACAACAACAACTCAGCCTTTTCCAACATTTGATCAGGATTCATAAAAATAAAATAAACTCCATCTGGTCTTGGGACCGCAATGCAAGAAAAGTTTGATCCCAGCATAGGTTCCCCTTTGTGCCCAATACAGTCTTCATCTACATTGGACTTGGTTGTGGAACAAAAGCCAAAATGTTAATCTGGTTGGGAAAGAGTACTTGGTCCTGATGAGGAAGGATTGTTTTGATAAAAGTAGTAGCATTGAGCATTTGGACGTATTTTATGTCCGTGTTTTTTGTTTTTTCTAGTGTGGAAAATAAAATTTAGATGCTTTAATGAGATTTTCTCTGCCAAGTTCCAAGTTAGGCTTAAATTTCATCTAGGTTGGTTTTGTAAAAATATGTGCTCTTAAGTTATATGGAGGAATAGATGTAGGCCTATTCAAGATCTGATAGGTAAGTATATTTGGATATTTCAGTAGAAGATGTATAGCCTCTGGCAAAGGTTATCCTAACCTTGATTGGGAGTTCCCAGGGATAAGGACTTTGCTGAAGTCAATAACCCATTAGGTTATCAGGTTTTGATGGAAATTTTTTATGACCTGTGCGATTTCCAAGAGAAACATGAAATAGTAGTGAGATAGGGGGAGAAATTTGGTTTTGAGCTTCTTAATTAAAATGGGATTTTCCTCAAAACTTATTCAGGGTTGGTGAGAATAAGGAAAGGAAACCCAGTCATCCACATGCAATTACAGTCTATTGCTACACTTGAATAATGTAGTACTGTCTGGTCAGTTTTTCCATTCAAATAAAATAGTCTTTGGAAGTTAAGTTTATACTGATGACTATAATTGGAAAACAGATATATGATGCAACTTCTAAATCTTGTTGTCCATAACCTGGCTGCTCCTGCACTTCATAACTCAGGTTTTGCGGTAAGCTTTGATGCATATTCTTTGAAGTTTACTTTAGAATTGCCTTGAAGACGAATGCATGGAGCTTATCATTTTCTATATTTGCATTGTTTTCTTTTTCCCAAATAAATATGTATTCACATTATTGTTATTTGTATGATTCATTCTGAAATGTGCTCAGGGTTCATGCTCACGTATTTGGCAACGGAATTCATTCTGGGATGCCGGGCCATCTTCTCGGAGGTATTTTTGGATGAAAATTGTATCCTATATAACTAATCTTAAGTTTATCAGCTCGGTCAGAATGATATAAATGTATGTTATGCAGCAATGAGTATCCGCTTTTTATCCCACGCCAGAATCTTTGCTCCACTAGTGGAGAAAATTCATGGTCAGATAGAAGCTCAAGTAATTTTGGGGTTGCTTCACTGGAGTCGGTAAAAAAGTCCCATCTGGATGCTGCTGGAAGTTGTAGTTTTAACTATTCATCTTCATCTCCACATTCAATTGAATCTCACAAAGACCTGCAGAAAGGGATATCACTTCTCAAGAAAAGTGTGGCATGCATTACAGCATACTGTTACAATTCATTGTGTTTGGATGTCCCCTCTGAGGCATCCACTTTTGAAGCATTTGCAAAGTTGTTGGCCACACTTTCTTCTTCTAAGGAAGTTCGATCTGTTTTCTCCTTGAAAATGGCATGTTCAAGGTATATGTCCCTCTTTTCTTTTATATTTGTTCATCCTCCATGGTTGGACATTCAATCTTATGGCAGCATAGTCTACAGCAATTTCTGATTCATTTGGTAATCTATGTACCTTCTTTACTTGTTTGACTAGTATAGTAGTATCTGAAGTTTGAACTGATTTCTATTGAGATATCATGTAGCTTCTAGAACATTTAGCCTAAAGATGGGCTTATGAACAGATGTTGGAATTGGGAAAGATAAAGGCTTACTGAAATTGACCTCTACAGATAAAGGATAAATACACTTGCTAAAAAAATCAATACCTTTAGAATACCCTAATTTAGATAGGACTCAAAGTGCATTCTCATTCAAAATCTCTTAGTAGCCAACTAGATTCCCAAGGCGGTGGCTTTGCTTTGGCAGCGCTACAGTTGAACTATATTAAAAAACAAAACAAAACAAAACAAAACAAAACAAGAAACAAAAAACAAAAACAAAACAAAGCAGTGAAATCTTCATAGAAAGCTTAATCCAGGCCTGATAAAAAAATTGGTCCTATTGATAGTTTGTGAGATTGTTGACAAGATGGTGGAGGGGAATATCACTAGTAAGAACTAAATGTGACCCCTTAAGCACATTTTAGATACAGTTGGCTGGATTCTGGAAATTTCTTTTGTCTCCATCCACAGTTCGTCTTTGCTTTTTAAAGGTTGACATGCTATCCAAATCACTTGGTTCACTGGATGCTAATACCTTTAATGCTGTGGCATCCAGCAATCCTCAATTTCCTTAGTATTGTATTCAGTTCCACCAAGAAAATGGGGTATTTTCTAGGCATATTGTAAAAGAGATCAAGAGTACAAGGGAAGCGCTCTATAAGACCATAGGATAATTATTGGTTGCAGTTGCATACATACAGTTCCTACGTCATATCTTTGAGCCTTTCAATTATGGTTTCCTTTAAAAAATTTGAATCTATTGCCGCTGAAACGTAAAAGTATATTACATGGGAATCTTCTCGAGTTGGATTTTTTTTTGTAAGAATTTCTTGAAGATGTCCTAGATTTAGACTTCCTGGAGTTTCTAAATTCTCAATGTTTTTTTTTTTTTTTTTTTTTTCATGGGCTCTTAAAATTCTCCTGCAGATCAGGCAAGCAAGTTCAACAGTTGAACAAATCTGTATGGCATGTTAATTCAACCATTTCATCGAGCAGTTTATTGGACAGCGCTCATTCAACACCTATAATGGTATAATCCTAGATCCCTGACTGTGCTTTGGGAATGCTTTGAATTTGTGGAGATTTAAGGTTGAATATTTTGAATGTGCTTCCATAATGGCATGAGTATTAATCGTCAACAAAATCATAAGCAGCATACAACTTTGCTTTCTTTTGGCTATTCTGATAGGAAATGTAAAGGGGGGGGGGGTGGGGGGGGGTGGGGGGTGGAAAGGTGAGAAACTAATGGGGCTTGTTTGGGCAGCTTCTTTCATTGCATGCTGAAGTTGGATTTTATTTTATTTGAGTCATATATTGACTGTTCCCATCCACGTTCATTCCTTCGTCTTCAATATTACCTTATAAAATGCACAAATTAAATTAAAAGAAAGACATCATGGACTTATATAACTTCTGGGACTCTATTCTTATCTGGATCTCCATTCTTACCTCCTTCTCACTTATCATGTTATATTGCAGCGGAACAATTTTGAGAATAACCTTTCCAATTCTGCTGCTAGTTTTCTTTATACCACCGAGATTTCTGATGCTAGAAGGCCAGAAAGCCTTGCTGATGGGTGGGATATAGTGGAGCATCCCACTTTTCCACCTCCACCATCACAAACAGAGGACATAGAGCATTGGACTCGAGCCATGTTTACTGATGCAACAAAGAGATGATGGTGCTATATTACTTTGAATTATGTAAGTTACAAATACTCACTTGGACAAAATTTGTTTGGATATACAATGTGCTCTTCATTGTGCCTGTTGTGACTTAGCATATCATTTGTGTCACTGTCAATGGGTTGCTGTGAAGTCATTGTTAAAAAATAATTGCCCATCGTTTGTTCTTTGAAAATAATTCTTGGATTTAGATATTCTTTCCATCGTTTTATTTTGCTGCATTGATTTTCATCAAGGACCATTAAAAACCATTACAGTTTCCAAATAGGAGCTACTCAGAGTAGCAATGCTTTCTTTTGCTGCACTTTACAAAATAATGATATTCTTTAGAATTCAAATCTGTGGATGATCACCTTTGATTGGCTATTATTTGTTTTCTAATGTTCAAGTGCTAGGTTTCATTGGATACAATTGCAATTTAAGTTAGATCTTACTTGATTAGAAGTCAGGTTGTTTACTCTAATATGGCCTCAAACAGAGCTGTTTGGATGTTAAAGATCCATGTTGCCAAATGCCAACCGCTTTTTGGTGGGCTGTTCATGAGTGCTTTGTTTCTTTCTTTTTCTTTTGCTTTCTCTTTCTTTTCATTTTACTCTCACGGATCCATATACCAACCCTGTTTGGTTGGGAAAAGGCTGAGTTGTTACAGCCAATCATTAGGAGGTATAATGAACAATAGCATTGGTCAGGCAAACAAAACTTAATCGTGAATAGTACAATTAGTTCTCTCTTGCAAGAGTAAAGGCATGGGATTCTGGCTTTGGGGTTCTCCTCTACCCCCACACCACCCCGCCACCCCCCCCCACCCCAAAAAAAAAAAAAAGTCGTGTCTCTTGAAGATGGGTTAACTTTACATTTGGAATTTTACATGATTCTGTTATCTCTGACTAGTTTAAGACTTTACATTTGGAATTTTTCTGTTTTGCATAGGTACTTTGAAGACTGGAAAGTATAAGAAAGATTACCTACACCAGATATATGATGTATCTGTGTAAAGTTTTTTACTTGGATCAGATCTGGCTGGAAATATTTCTTACCTGTAAATAGATAATGGCAGAAATGTGAATAGAGATGGGCTTTTGGTTTTATCAATTTCCATATAGTTCTATCTCCCATGTGGTTGATTGGTTGATCGTTGAGGGGAGTTACCCTGTATATTTTTTCTTAGTTCTCCTTGGATTAATGAACAGAATCTGATGGATATCCATTAGACTTTGTTATTTGAAATAAGGTACTTTTTTTTTTCCAATTTCTTCTCCTTTGGATTTTTTTTTTTACAGGCCTTTCATTACACTCGGAATCAGGGTTTAAGAACCTGGAATTGGGTTTTGGTGGGAATCAACCAAAACATAACCTCTAGTTTCTGTATAAGGATCGGCTGGGCTGAGCCTCATTTATTGATCCAGCTGATTCGATCCTGATTCTTGAAACGTTGCTAGGAACCCTATTCGGATGGCTAGTTTTGCTGCGTACCAGTTCTGATTTTTAACTAAATTTAAGTATTTAACCAATTGATTTCTATCGGGAGGTGGAGGGAAGTGGGCGAGAGGGAGAAGGGACTTCTGACCTCTTGGGATCCTGCACAGACAAGGCACCAACCAAATGAGCTAAAGGTCAATATATTTAATGAAGAGAGAAAGAATGTTATCCAATAGTGTGTATTGCATCAAGACTCAGTGGGTGCGTAAAGATCATGCTGCTCTATGCTGGCGTGCGTCCTCCCATTGTACAAATTGAGAGTCCTATCTATCATTCCTTAATTGTAGGTAACTGAAGGGGTATAGATTCTATTGTGGTGGTTGGATGCAACCCATTATTCTCTCTTTATAAAATTATCACAAAAAAAATGTTTGGATGACTAGTGTGGATAAACTGAGAGAGAGTTCTCATCCGTGATCGTGTATATAGTCTAGAGCTGTTAAATAGGCATTGTGACAATCGAGTATTCCTATCCAATGGGTGATGTGCCAACCATGTCCATACTCGGCCGTGTGAAACCTTTCACCAAAGATTTAAATCACAAGGATTTGTGTATTTCCTATCAATAGAACATGATCGTGTAATGCAGAGAAAAATGCAAGGGGAATATCCGTTCAGGCTCGAAGAAATGCATCTGATTTATGCATGCCAATCTCAACCGAAGGAAGGGGGGGGGTCAATTTAGAGGCAGAACAAGTCCGACCAAAAAAGCCAAACCAGACCCATCGAATTATTTATTGATTCATATTTGATTTTGATTTTAATTAAAAACGGTAATTGTTTCCAATGGGGGAGTGCAGTTCTTTTGCATGCCCAAGTGCCAATGAGAAAGCATCCACAGAAAAGTTCTTTTCTATTTCATTGAGCAGGCCAGTCTCCCCCCTTCCCCCCTCCCCCACGACCACCCCTTCAAATGTGTCTCGGCTCAAGGGCAACACTTCCTCGACAGAAACCTTTTTTCCTTATAAAAAAAGTAGGCGATTGGTTTCTGTCTGATCTGATTGGATCAATAAGACCAACCAAAACTCACTTAATGGCCCACAAATGAAAACACCCACCTCTTAAATACCCTTAATCTAGAAATTCTTAAATACCCTTAATCTAGAAATTTATTTATTTATTAATATATATAATAATTTTCTTTTTGGTAAAAATTTATTAATATACATAATCATCATTATGTTACACAATAATTGATTATACCTACTAACATCATTTTTTTGGTAAATACTACTAAAATCAAGATATGTGATGTATGGACCTATAGGAGCTCAATTTAAGGTGCTAAAATTGAAATTTATACATAAGGGAAAAAGAACACTACATGGTTGTGTGGATCATACACGCACACACAAGAGGGTGCAAAATTATTGCCCACTCTCATAAAATAAAAAATACCATCATTGTTGATGCCCCTGCATGCTCTCATTGGCCCCATGTTGGTTCAGGGGCTACATGACCATGTGGCAATCTCTTGCCCATTAATTATATTGATTTATAGGAAAAAGAACCTTGCCCACATGCATAGCTCTACGTCAAGACACTGGGGTGGGAAGAGGCCTCCTGGCCCAGATGCCTCCGCACAACCTCCCATTGTCATAGTGGTTGCACAAGCGAACATGGTTCTCTAATTCTCTTACCCATGATTTATATATATGAAGGAAGCACAACGTGGCCCTTATACAAAGACATAAAGGGGCAAAATGACCATCCCACCCACCCCTTATTAAAAATGGAATCATGCACCTATTGATGCTTCCATACACACCTATTGGGCCCCACACTGGTGCAGTAGCCACATTGCCTTTCGGGGAATCCTCTACCATATATATATATATATATACACGGAAACTGATTATATACTGAAATTAACTGGAACTATAGTAAATCAGTTTTAGTATTGATTTTAAGGACCAATTAGCTTATTAGTCGATTTTATTATATACCTATATGTGGTAAAGTCCTATATGTGGTAAAGTCCTCGGTCAACCTGACGAAAACCAATAGATTGACTTCCCTATTCTCAACAATGAGCTTTGATAGTGAGTGAGACAAGCAAGGTAAGATGATCTAATTATTCAATCTTGTGCAGCAAGGAGTCTAGCAACAATTGGAGTAGGACTTTCTCAATCCGCAATAGAAGCAAAGGTGAATCCATGCATTCAACCAACAAACCAAATTGCATCTAATTTGTGACAAGCGATTTAGGGCCCCTCCTACTTGATCTGCAATGTCTTCCAATTACTCTAGTCCAGGGTCAATTGTGCTTGTGCAACTAATTCCTGTAAGGGTTATTCCATGTATTCAATTTCCTTTTTCTTAATTCCCACACCTCCCTTTTGTTTTTTTTGTTTTTTCCAAACACGGGTGTCTAAGGCTGAAAACTAGTCCTAGGGGTTCATACCGACTCCACAACTGCATCATATGAAAGTTAAAAATCATTCAGCTTTCGCTGAAAGCAATGAAGAATAGTAAACACTCCCATGTGAGTAGGCCCCAAGGAAATATGAAGAATCAAACTCAGAACTACACGCTTCCTGAGGCAAAGTACCCTTGCCAACTCAGCTACCCTCCTCCCTGGCTTAACAGGCTATTTAAAAGAAAAATCCTTTATTTGTGGTAAGAGATAAATGCATGGTTTAATGAATCAAAATCTTTGATTGCTGATTCCGTCTTGCTTTGAAATGGGTGTTCGTACTTAATTTCTAGGGGTCAGGCTGATCGAAATCAGAAACGGAATCCATGGGATTCAATTCCGTTCCTGGTTCACTCAGCAAATGAGAGCTTTAATAACTCTTCATACCACCACACCATGTAGAGTATGGAGTGGCTGACGCAGTTTTGATCTTCAATCTCCTTAGGTCAAGTGTATAAGCAACAAATGATTGACACTTTTTAGGCTCAGAACAAGAATCTTAATTCTCAAAAACCATGTAAGCACATAAGCTAATAAAAAGCATGGTAACTCCCACAAAGTAGTGACGGCAATGACTGACTGCACCCATGAGTGATTTGAAGCAGGTTTAGGAGTTGGGAAGGGCAGCAAGCAAACAGTCAGATTCCTACAACTCAAAAAATGTGGTAGAAGGATAGAATGGCAAAGGAGAACACTTAGTGCACCCTCACCATGTTGCAGTAAAGCTTAAACGAGTTGTATTGTGTGGGTGTTATATCACTGCATCGCTCTAGGGTCACATCCCACCCCAACCAAACTCATTGTCAACTGTGGATATTCAGCCCTAGTCCAAACAAAGATTTTAAAATACCTGTCCACCCAAGTACAGCAGTGTCAATGCACTGGTTTCGGTTTGAACACTGCCAAGTTCAAAAGATGCACACATATTGCACAAATGAAAGAATACAGTACTCCCTTGAAAGAACCCCATGTTGCCAAACCCTACAAATTAGATTTAGTAACAAGTTGTTGCTAGTTATGAGGGTTGACATTGTGATTTCATCCTTTACAATGATCAGTAAAAGGAAATAGTAAGCCAAGCTACATTTCAGGCATACACGGTGATAAGTTGACAACAGCCATTCAACAACATAAAAGGCATCACATACTTCCAAGAAACACCATTTACAAAGCCATTCATTAGCGTAGTTGTGCATAATTCTTAAATGCAGGACTGACTGACCACAGAAGACAGAAAGTTCATCGCTAAATGTTGTTTTCCTCTGATGAATGAAGAAAGCCAAATTACAGGAGACCGAGTGTCTTCAACTGCTGAACATGCTCAGGTGGGAGGGGTGGAGGAGACCAGTTGGAATCTATCGTCTCACCATCAACATCCTCCACAACATACTCCTAATAAAGCAGTAAGTCATTGTCAATCCAATTAGCATGAAAAAATATATATAAGTTACCTTCCAAACCAAATCTCTCTCTCTCGCTCTCTCTCTCTCTCTCTCTCTCTCTCTCTCTCTCTCTCTTAAATCCAGATCTGTTTAAGATGGAGCCTAATGGGCAATGAAAATCTGATGGGACATTCCAAATTGGACAACTAATGATGTCATTGATATATTTATGGCCAGGCCACCTGAAGGTGGTTCTTTTGGCTTAACACAGTATCAGGTGCATAAGAAGAGAAATAGGCATCCAAGACACAATAGCAGAAAAAAGATATGCGTATGTCCAACCATGACTCACTTTTGTTAGCATTCTTTTTGCAAGTATGTGATAGTGACGCTGCCAAATCCTTTGCCCAACCATTGTAGCCACAAGTACGCTGTAGAATATGCCAATAACAGTGAAAAGTCCAAGTACAATTAAACCCATGATAAATAGTAATGGCAACCCTGCTTCACCAGCGCCACCCAAGCAACCACCACATTCACCTGCCGTACTTGCACAACTTTCAAAACATGTGGTACAGTCTGTCCACATACAAAGCGTGCCAGGTAAATGGCAGTCTGCACACATTCTGCAAGTAGAAAAGCAAATTCAAGCTAAAAAAGAGCAGCACATAATTCACGAGTCTTGAAACTGTAAGAATGAGAGAACAATGCTACATATTACCTTTGGTTTTATAGGGTTCTGTCACTATCGTATTAGAAAATGATTGCCTAAAAATAGAACATCTGAATACATCGTGCACATAATGAACCTTAATAGCTATTTACTGAAAACTAATTGTATGAATCCACACCGAATCAATCATCTCTCTGACTCCCTCTCATATAGAAACAGAAAGAACTACACATTTTGCATTCTGACCCCGAAACAAAAATGACTACTCAACTCACTGCAGCACCTTTAAAAATCATCAATCACTGAATCCCTAAATAGCAGCCATAGAATTTATGAACAACTTAATGCTTCTGGGGCATAACTGATCCAGATAAAAATCACAAAACACAGAATTGGGATTATTGGAAATAAGCCTTGAGTGGGTTATTACATTTACATACATGTTGGAACTTTAGTCCAATGAGTTTTCTTGGTAATGTGCCATCTTAATGGGCCTAAATTATGGGTAGGAGCCTAGGAGGTAGGAATACAGGATTTCCCAAGGCCAAGAAAATGGACTACTCATCTTCTTCCCTTTGAATAAGCTATTACTGGTCAATGACTGATCTCTTTCTAGTGGCCAGTGATAGTAGCTCTGATCGATGCAATCAGTGGTGGCTCTCTCCCCCCCTCGGCTCTTAGGTTGGCTAGTTGTTTCTCTTCCTCTATGATTCTCTCTCTTAGGGAGTAGCCAGCAACCATTCGTTTGAGTGGCGAGCAACCTTCCTTTCCTTTCAATAAGCTATATCAGTTAGTTTGATTTTTTATTTCATAAAGTAATTGTTAGTCATTGATTGTTAAGGATAGGATAGAGTCTTGTATGAGTACAACTCCTATTCGTACATTGGATAAAGTTTTAATCATGTGGGACACCGATTCCAACTACTAAAGATAGAGGTTTAGTTATAAGGGTCATCTATTCCTATTATGGATAGAGTTCCCTATATTTATCTTTCCAGTTTCAAGTACACTTTCCTTTCTTATTGCAAGTACACTTTCAGTTTCTATTTAAAGAATGTAAGGCCACAGAGCCCCCAAATGTTTTTTTTTTTTCCTTAATGTTGAATAAAGCTTAGCTTGCTCCCATGTTCTGTGTGATTCAGAATAGCTTCTGTGCGATGCAGTCATGCAGAAGCAACCGTTGGTGAGATGCTAAGTTAGGATTGGTGGGATTCCAATCAAGTTCCAGGTGAGATGCTTGGTTCATATCCATCTATCATTATTCCATTCTTCTTCATCGTATCCACCATCAAATGATGTTAGTATTTTTAAATCTACATCAGAGATTTCAAATCTGATTTCATATTTGGCAATCGGATTACATTCTAAACACACCCACATTTTAAAATCTTGATCTTGTTGCTTTTTTTCTTTGAGTCCTACTTCAAGTTGATTTTCAGTTTCAGATAACATCCTAATACAACTGCTGAATTCTGTTACTGTTTTGAATCATTTTTTTATCATTGATTCAAGGATCTGTAATCGGTATTCAGTTCTGGAAACCTGTTTCAAGTGTCCTCTTGCTAATAAGATACCTCCATAACTCCAGATGTGACCATCAGATTTCAAGATATTTTTCTTTTGCATACAATTCACCTTCACCAGCTTTTGGATAAATCAGAACCTTGAATTATCTGTCATAATAAATCTCTTGAATTCTGGTTTCTAAACCTGTCACTGCGATTCTGGTTTATGTGTGTTTTCATTACCCAGTGACCACGGTAACTAGAAAGCCCACCAAAAACATTAGAGCTGCTCTTCTTCCATCTATATTATGGTTAAAAGGAAGTGGGAACACGAGAAGGGATCATATGTAGGAGCGATTCTTTGGACCGAGCTGAACCTGTTCGAGTGATCTAACCAAGAACCAAGTCCAAGATTGGTATTTGTTCAGTGGAAAATTTAAGATTTATTTTATATGAGAAAGATGTCATCTTTTATTTTTGGGTAGCTATTAGATAAATAGAGAAATTTCCAATTTAAGTTTTCTTGAGTTTCTATTTTCATTAGTCTAAGTTAAGGAAATAAATAGAAGTATTCGATTTTGGGGTTTTATAAATAAAGATGCAAACGATTGGAATAGTAGATTGAATAGAATGGAATAGTTGATTTGTGGTTTGAGAGCCTGCGTGGCTTTGTGGTTTGTGTGAGCTTCTTCCTCCCCCCCCCCTTTTTCTCTTTCTTGTGTGTGAGCTCTCTCTCTACCCCCCCTTTTCTATGCGATCTCTTTCTCTCTTCTTCTGTTGCCGTTCCTTCTCTGTTTCACACGGTAACAGCAGGCCCTCTCTTGGCCTTCATTATCTCTCTCTCCACTCTTTTTTCCTTGAGATTAGGGTTGAAGGAACCCCTTTCCCTTGGTGATTCAAACAGTAGATCCCCTTCCCCATTCTACCTTCTTGCTGTGAATTTCATAGCCCAATTCAGGTCTGGTTGTTAAACCTCCGTCCAGATCTGATTTCGGGCCATTTAATTCCCTTCTGATCTCTATTTGGAGTGTCGCTTGTGTGAAATAGATAAGAGTTATAAATTGTGAGACCCCATACCTGAAGTTTTAGATCAATCAAAGACTTCTTTAGTAGATCTACCAACCGCAATTCTGCAAATTCCTGCTGGGTTCTGGTTCTGATTGTTGAAGGAAGAAACCCTCCCTTCACGTTTTTCCTTTTATTTCCTATTTCCATCTTTTATCTTCCCTTAGTGCCCCTTCTTTTCTCCCATATTCTCTTTTGTCCTTTATTTCCTTTTAGTTCCAAGATTGTCCCCGGCAATAAATAGTAAACCCCTTTCAAGTCCCATTGCTTATCTGGTACAAATACCCCTTGGAATTTCTGGTATATTACGAAATAGCAACTGGTTATTAGATTTGAGCTATTTGTTAATCGGGTGGGCCCATAAGTGAACCCAACAGGGTTTTCGAACCCAAGCTCCACATCACTCAACCTTTGTCATAATTCCCAAAACCCTAGGTCACGCATTCTTTTCCCACTCTGAGAAGCAGTAATTATGTAAAGTTAAGCCCTTGCATGATTTTCTAGCCCAAAAAGAAGTGGCACAGAAGTCATTAACTTAACTAAAATGAAAACATGAAAAATATCACATCAGATCTGATTGCTGAAACAGCATAAACACAAATAACAATACAAAAAAGAGAAATGGATGTGCATATGGGATGAATTTCAATTTCTTGTAAACCAACGCAATCAAATTGCATCAGAATTCAGAACATATATTGGTTTTTAAAAATATTTGGATATACAAAAGTAACACAGAATAAATCTAAACATTACAACTAAAAGGAACTTTTACCCTGGCTGGCAGCAACAAAGACATAATTCTCGGCATGGCTGAGCTAGATCATTACGTACTCTTCGATCATAACAAGTAATGAAGCACCCCGACAATCCCAGCAAAGCAAAAAACAGCAGAGCTCCTTCACTCACCAGAAATTACCATTACCAGTGATGGAAATAATTATTCAGGGAAAAGATAATACAACATGAAATAGGCAGGTACTGGTCTAGAGGTCAATTACAAGACAACATATATGTGCACAAATCATTGAGTACCAGAAGCATTTAAGTTGAATGACAATAAAAAGATTCAAGACTCTCTCACAGATTTAGACTTCCTAAACAAGCAAACCAGGCAAGAAAATTAAATTTTAAACAAAGTTTATGCAAACACTAGCCCTATTAGAATAGGCAGAAGCAACATATCTATTGGCTGCTCGAGTTAATTTCAGGCCTTGAAGATATACCACAAATGTAGTAGAAACTAAGTTGGCTGTCAAAACCCCAAGCCAGACGAAGCCAAAATTGCTGGTAACCATCAATTAAGTACACCAAATATGCCAAGGAAGAAATTACCTGCACACGAAATCATGAATAATATCCGGAAATGCATATAGAGATTTTAACCTTACAATTAAAAAGATTTACAGCACAAGAAAGAAAATGTAGGCAAATCAGTCACCTACAAGTTGAACAGCCAGAAAGATAAATATTATATCTCTAGTTACAAAGAAGCGGAACTTCAAAGTTCGCCATTTCCTATCCGCAAGTACATGCACTCTCAAGTGGTAAGGGGCCTTGCAGGTTGTGCAATGAGCAAATGCAAACCCTTCCTGCAGAAATTAAAATGAGATCATCAAATTCAAATTAAAATAGAGCTAAGCAGCAGGTATAACCTACTATTTGCTAGTCCATGATAATCAACTATTATAAAGAAATATGGCACCTTCGTTCATTCAAACGCTGTTGCTTAAGGTTTCATGAAATGTCCCAAATGATGAACAAAAAGTAATACATACCAAGGCAGAAGTATTACATTGATTTTGAGTGTGTAAGAGAGAGAGAGAGAGACAGAGAGTCAACTGAACATTTAGTGAACCCATACAAAATTGCAATTCATAAGATCATCTTTGTTTCAGACAGAATGTTCAAAGCTCTAGTTTTCATTACATGATGAGAACATCTCCATAGCATACTGCAAGCAAAAAAAAAAAAGCATGGCTAGGTGCCTAGGTCACCTTCAGTCTCCAGATATGGGAAATCAAAAGAAGTGGTGGCACATCACCAAGGCTTGAGAGTACAGGAGGCACATTCCCCTCATTGACTATAAAAGCTCCACCTATGCTCAGGGAATCTTGATTGCCTAAGAAGCTTGCATAAAAATAAAATATGATAATATGGGTTAGGAATGAATTGGGAAAGAGGAGAAATCATCTCTCGTTCCTCTGAAGATGAATCAATGGCGACATAATGCCTTCTCACTTTAGACCATATAACATATATTAACTAATTAACCTTTTTCAATTGACCTCTCGCAAGCCAAATATAGCTTTTGCTTCAGGCCATAATCCTCGACATGATTTTGTGGGGAAATTGATTACAGTGTTGATTCCTATAAAAAATGGAACAGCCTCATGATTCACCTTTGGAAGATAGAACCCATACCATCAATTATAACTTCTAGGATGACTGAAGTGAAAAGCATTGACAAAACAAGCACAATCATGTCCATTTCAGACGCAAGATTGTAGACAAGACCAATTGAGGTTATATTGAAGATTTATCTAATTTTGATATTAAAAAGGAATGAATGACTTAAAAACAACAGAATTTTCTTTCTCCTTTTTTTTAACAGTTTATGTTTTATAGATGTAAAAAATAATAGTTGCCCAATTTTTACAGGTCAATGAATGTGAAGCTTTTTAAAGCATAACATTTAGAGTTTTAGACTTGAAAACCAGTAAAATTGTGTTCCTTATTTTGACCATCTTTCATTCCAAACATGAATTTGAAAAACCAATGAAAGTTAGGAACACATCACTAAGGCCCTCTTTCGAATAATTTATATTTTAATTTTTCACTTCTTGAAATAAGGCAATAAATATGTTTTTTGTCAATAAATTGAAATTGTTTGGTTGCATCAATGGAAAATGATCTCAAGAACAATAAATCCTTTTGGTAGTCCACTTTTGAGAGTAGATAATTTCTATGGTCTACATCTCGCAAAACCAACAGGAAGGCCTCAGCGGGGGTGGGGGCGGGGGCGGGGGCGGGGGCGGAAGCGGAGGCAGGACTTGCAAGGGGTGAGGCGGGATTTGCATAGGGGTATGTAGGGGAGAGAAGGTGCTGTGGAGGGAGGATCCTTTTGTCTTCTCCGTTTGTCCTCCAAGCCAAACGAGAGAGAGAGAGAGAGAGAGAGAGAGATGAGGGTTTTTTAATGAAAGGTACAAATTTTGCCATGCTTTGAGCAAGTGTTTATTAAAAAATTCCATGCAAAATAGGCTGAAGTGGTTTGAGCCTCTGAAATTGAAATAGCTCCTCAGATTTCTATTCAAATTGATCACAATTTCTCTGAAATTGGTTGTAAAAATATACCAAACAGCATTAGAAATTGAAAATAGAAACAATACCAAAGAGGGAAGTGGTATTTAATAAAGAAAAGAAAACAAGAGAAACAAGAAATTTTCAGTTTTAATGGTAAATACAGAAGTGAAAGGAAAACTATAAATTTGAAAGTGGTGGGGAGATAAAATATATCAACAAAGAAGGAGATGAAAAAAAGAACACCATGTATGGAATCATGGGATAAAACCAGAATTCTAGGATCTAGAAATTAAAAAGAGGGGTCTGATGCTAAGGCCTTGAAGACATAGAATTATAGAAATGTAGAATAGATAGAGATAATAACAGGAATTAATTTGTTAAACCAAAATAGAATGATCATGGATTCACCAAAATGTAACAACTTACTAATTACTATAACTCGCTGAACTGCAAATCAGTGAGTAGAGATTTTTGTATGAACCACTTTGTTTTTTTTTTTGGAGGGGTGGGGGGGATTGGTATTGTATGAACATATTTTCAATTCAGAAGGAAGGAAATTCAACTATCATGTCTCTTTCTCCCCCAGCCCTCCAAAAAAGGTCAAAAAGACTTTGTTAAGAAAAACATACACAGAAAAAACGGTGCATAAGATACATTCCAGTTTTAAAAATAATTTCACTGAAGAAGTTCTAAATTATGTCAGTAATTCATATATATCAAAAAGTTGCCTCAAAGACAAACTCTGGTTGGTCACATTCACGCTAAGAACATCTAGAGCCACTTTAGCTCCAGTCGCCAAATATTGAAGTATAACATTATTAACAGACACTTTGACAATACCAGAGTAATCACAGTTTTTCTGTGATCAATACAAAAGATCTGAAATAACAAAGACCGACAATATTCACAATAGGAAACCCACATTTTTTGGAAACAAGGCTAAACATTTTGCGCAGGTAAATGACTTTCAAATGGCATATGGATTGTTTTCCTATTACGTATTTGTTTACTCCACTAGATTAAATGAAACATCACAAAATTATTATACCCTAACAGCTCTCCAGTGATCCAAACATGCGCGGTGAACATATTTCGAAGTTCCTTTGCACTTGCAAGGAGCAATAAAATCCCTACCTGAAAACAAAAATTGAAAATATGTTGGTCATCTCAAATTGTTTCACTCAACTGACAACAAGTTCACAACATTGTGAAAACTGAGAGAAAAATGTAAAAAGGGTATAACAGAAACCAATATAAAGAATAACTACTTTTGGCACCCAAAGAAAGAAAAGGGACCGGGGAAGATGAGCTAATAGTGACAATCCACACAAACCTATAAGAACTATACAGAATCAGCATTTTGGAATTTGGACTAAACCAAAGCCAGGATTACTCATGGTCCCGGTACCAGATTGTGTTGTAATATGCCATACAATAAGGGCAAAGATATTACTATAATTTGTATCGTTCTTCATTCTTCTTTAATGAAATAAAGAAAAATATTATGGGGAATAGCGAAAAAGGTAAAGTTAGAGGGATTAAAGAAAAGCTGGAATTCAAACTGAACTGAAAAGGAAGAAAAATATTATGAAAGACTGCCACCAATATGGGACAAATTCAAGAGGAATGAAATTTTGAAAGAAGTCTCCAGGAAGAAATAATCATCAAAGACTTGCAAGATAATTCATACGACACATAAAGCTATGATTATCTGAATTGGAAAGGTGCTGATAAACAATTCAAGCGCACATTTGCGGAAACCTAAGCATGATCGAAAACAAAAGCAATTGATAGAATTCGAATTCAATTACCATCGGTTTCAAGACAAATTCTGCACTGGATTTGCTCTCCAGGTCCTGCTTCAAGGTCGATCTCGCTTGGTTCAGCGACGGGAGTAGGAGCAAGGAGAGGAGAAGGATTTGCATGATCCGCCATGAAGCAAATGGAGAGTAGAACAAATCAAAATGATGAATTTACTAAGATGAAACTGGGAAGAAGAGAGCCATGACTTGAAAACCTTGATCCCTAACCCTCCCTTCTCCTCTCCCTCTCGTTCTCAGAGGATTATCTTGCCTTTCTAGCGAAGAAGGAAGGAGAAAGAAGAGCTCCTAAAAGTCTCGTTCAGAGAAAACTTCCTGAATTTTATTTGGGGAAAAGCTTACCGTCAGGCGTCAGCCATGGTTGGAAAGGTATCTTTGACTCCGGTATCGACTTGGACCGGACCGGACGATTTGAGATATAAAATGGCCAAAATTAGAATTTATAGTTGTCTGAGCCCGGGTTCGAACCGGGGACCTCTAGTGTGTGAGACTAGCGTGATAACCAACTACACCACCCAGACAAGATGCCTTAAATTATAGGTTAACAAAATAGCAACTTTAGGGAGAGCGTCCTGCAAGTGCCAAACACTGAACCGGATAACCAGACTGAACCAGGAATAAAACCAATAACAACCCAATAAGAAAAACTCTATATAAGCCAAAACTAAACCGGGTCAAAACTGAACAATCCCTTATATTATTTTTCTTGATCATGTTTGAAGATAATCTAACCATTGAGGGTGCTATTATTCCCTCAATCCCTATTGTGCGAAGTTCAAAATGCCCTTGGTATTATTTAAGGAGTTTCATAAATCTACTCCAAGCACAAAATCCGTGGATTACGAAATTCTACCTTCCAATATTAAATAAATAAATTATTTCTTCATAATATGCCATATTTTTTTAATCTAATCGTAACTTATGAGCCACATAACACAGTGGAAGCATGGCCTTCACTTTGTTAAAACAAGCTTCAATATTTTTCCCTTGTTGCAAGTGAGCTACATAGCATATGGTAAAATGAGACATGAAGGTTATGGTATCTATAGAATAACTTTGATCTCTGTTAGATCATGTTTGAATCAGTTGTAAGCGATGAAATGGAACATGCACAATCAAGGCATATAAACCAAATGACTAGATCAACCCCATTGCATATTTGCACCTAAAAAAAAAAAAAAAAAAAACATTGCATATGGTCACATAGTAACTCCTAATCTTCCAAAATTTAAAAAGTAGCTTCTAATCTAATAAAACATGACTCTTGAGTGCTTTTAGAGTTAATAGGATTAGTATTTGAAAAAGAAGCTAATATGAATACAACTAGAAGCAAATATAGCATTTGAGGGCAAGAATTTCTCTGTCATCTTTTGCTGACACAATGTTTCATATTTTTTATTTTTTTTTGGGTGGGTGGTGAACCACACATAGGACAGGTACCACTCTCAAAGCATGTGCATTTATGAAGGTAGGAGATTGTTTAATTCTCGTAACCACTTTAACAACACTATACATAATACATTAGCACATATTGGTCAGTGATTGAACAGTCTAAGACTCTGAACTCATATATGGAGCATGGAGTTTGTTATTGATAATTACTTATCGTAACCACTTCATAAGATCATTTTACATGATTTTAACAGAAATTTATCGATTATTTGGCAAATAGGGGGGTATGTCATAGTTGGAAGACAGGTTTTGACTTGGACAAGTCACTTAAGTCGAGTACAAATAACAAAATTAGGTAAAAATTGTGTAAACTCGATCAAATTGAAAAATGATGAGATTCGATATGAGTCTGTCTTAGTACAAAATAACTTTGTGTTCATGCTTAGTCAAATAAAATTAGCCAAATTCAATTAAATTTTTAAAACCCTCAATCTAAGGTAAATTCGATCTACAATTTGAATTTGTAGTTCAAAATGAAAGGAACATCAGCCATTAGTCCTCACAGCCAAATTTGTAGTGTCAATAATGTATAATAATGATAGGTTATTAAAGCCTGACTTGTACTTGTTGAGAGTATTGGGATGTGGATATTTTTTCTTTCCAAATGTCCCCAATTGACCCAACTTTAGTCTTTAGATTCCATGAGAATGAATGTCCTTGACTAAACAAACCAGGCCTAAGGGATTGCTACAACAATATGGGTGGGGGCACACATATGTTTGTTAAACTAGTGTTGTGACAAATTTTAATCCCAAATTAAATAAATAAGTGAAAATTTACTTTTCGAATAATTAAGAAAAAATTACTCCTCCCACCCCCCCCCCCAAAAAAAAAGAATCATAATTGACCAAGTTCGAGTAATCACAGGATAAGTCCAAGAAAGTAATAGATTTTTTTTTTTCATTTCATTCATAACCAGAAAATCATGTTTTTTTTTTTTTTTTTTTTACTTGACTCACCATTTAGAAAACCTGATATCTCGGCCTAGTCAAACCTAGTTAGGGCGAGTCCTTTATTATTATTATTAATATTATTATTATTATTATTATTTGTTTTACAGTAAATACATATCAATTGGTTGAAAAAATATATATATTAAGAACAAAATATTATAAAGAATACAAGAAAAAACACATCATGGATTTGTTGTTCTTCAATGAAAAGTTTGAGAGAAATTTTATAAAACTAATATTGTATATATTACGAATTCAATGTTCATCTAAATTTTCTATTTATAACTGAATAATGGTTCATAAATGGGCAAACCATAAAGGGAATCCTCTCCATCTCCGTCCCCCAAAAAGGGTTGGGGTCCTTGGGGATCAATGTGACTCATTAAGTAAATATATATTATTCTTGGAGTATACAATCCATAAAGCTCCATCTTGTACATAATTTAGTTTAAGGGCAATTTGATATGCACCAGCGTGCAACTTCTACTTGAAGAGCATGCACTAAGAGTCAGTGGATCGACTCCTCTCACATGGGTGTGTGAGTTTGTATCCCTCGTCTCCCTATGATGTGCATGAGTAAAATCCCCTTGGATAATTTCTTAGGAAAAAAAAAAAAAATACAACTTGAAAAAATGAGAAGAAAACAAAGAAGCTTCAAGAGTCATGACTGTCAATAAGTTGTGAAGTGACTTATAGGTTTTTTCATTTTTTTCTCTAAAAAACTATCAAAGAAAACGAATGAATGAATGATCAATCAGAGGTTTTTAAAATTTTGCTTAATTCAAGTGGAATAGTTTAATGATTTTTTTTTCTTTTTAGAATTGTCGATTTCTGTTGTGTTTAATCTAAAAAGATAAAATCTCTTTTGACTCAGATGAACTTTGATTGACTATTGTCATTTTTTAGGGATAAAAAACTTATGTCCATGAGAGGCCCCATGACCATAGACATAAGAGTATGCAATAACCACTGTGTCCCCGAGTGTGGTGCAAGGGCCTCTCTTGTGGACAAAAAACATTTTCATCAATTTTTATCTTCACTTAAGCTATATTTGATAGCTAAGAGAAGAAAAAAAAAAAAAAAAAAAATAAATGTACTATTTTATTGGTTTAAGAAATTTTCATTGTGTTTGATATATCTTGAATTGAGATTTTTTTTTTTTTTTTGTGAATTTCAAAATTCACCATAAAAATGAATGAAATTTTGTTTTGCTTTAAAAAAAAAAAAAGGGTGCAAAAAACACAATAAAATATATATTTTTTCCTTTAATCAGTTATCAAACAGACATAAATTTTTTTTTTGTCATTTTATTTCTTTTATTATCTTTTCTTTCCAGCTATATCCTTTTATTCTCTTGGCTACAAACAGCGTGTGTATGCGACTCTTGACAACTAGCCCAGGCAAAATCCCATTCCCAAAGTCCAAAAACCCTAACCCGCGCGTTGAATTCCTGCCGAGCAAGAAGTACTACACGGAGAGTACTGGTGCCTCTCCACCACTCCCCTCTGCGGTGAAGGTGAAATTTCCATGGCGAAGAACAAAAACAAGAAGCGAAAGCTCTCGAAGACACCGATCAAAAAATTCCAGAAGAAAGTAGAGAAGCAGAAGAAGAAGAAGAAGCAGGTCGAGAAAGCCCCTGTTCTAGTGAAGGAGGAAGACTCTGATGACTCATTATCTGAACCCGAATTGGAGTCCGAGAAGTTTCAGAAGCTCATCGAACCCTACACCAAAGATCAATTGATCGAATTTATCTGCGACGCCGCTGTTAACGACTCTACTATCCTCCAGAGAATTCGTTCTACCGCCGATCGTGATATCTCCCACCGCAAGATCTTCGTTCACGGCCTTGGCTGGGACACTACCCGTGAAACCCTAATGTCCGCTTTCAATTCCTACGGTGAGATCGAGGACTTGAATGTTGTCATCGACAGGGCAACCGGTAAGGCAAAAGGGTATGGTTTCGTTTTATTTAAGACTCGCGCGGCCGCAAATAAAGCTTTGAAACAGCCCCAAAAGAAGATCAACAATCGCGTTACCTCGTGTCAATTAGCTTCTATCGGGCCGGCTCCTCCTATCCAGAAGGATGATACGACGGGTCGAAAGATCTATGTCAGCAATGTTCCTTCTGACGCGGACCCAGAGAAGCTTCGGACATTCTTTGCCAAGTTTGGCGAGATCGAGACGGGTCCGATGGGTTTCGATTCCTCAACGGGGAAGTCTCGAGGGTTTGCTCTATTTGTATATAAGACGCAAGAGGGAGCTAAGAAGGTTCTTCAGGAACCGTACAAGATGTTCGAGGGGCATCAGTTACACTGTCAGAGGGCCTCTGAGAACAAGACCAAGCCTGCAGTGGCAGTGCAGCAGCCTGTGCAAACTCCGGTACTAGCTGCTGTGGCAGCTTCGCAAAATTTGGCTTTATTTAGTCAGCACCCAACTCTTAATCCATTGTATGGTGGGTTGATTGGGAACCCAAATGCTGGGTTGGTTGCAGGCTCTTTCCACCCCATGATGGCAGGTGCTCTGAATCCCGTTGCGATTCCATCTACTCAAGTGGCTGGGAGTTCTTTCGGGACTGCCATGGGGTTAGGAGGATATGGCCCATCGCATAGTTTGGCTACTTTTGAGGGTAATCCTTCATTGCTTGGGCCGTATGGTTCTAGTGCCACATCTTTGCAAGGTCTGCAATCTTATCAAAGTTCAAACATGCAGCCATTTTACGGAAGGAACCATCCGACTGCCGGGGCTTTTCCTGGTTATCCATCTTAGAGGTGGTAAGGTCTATCCAGTCATCTTTTTAATAACTTTAATGAACCTATTTTAAAGTTATTTTATACAGTATTTTTCTGTTATGTCAAATATGTATCTTTCACCTTTTTTCCCTTGTTATTTTGTTTTCAATACTATCTGATTTACTCATATCTTGGAACATTTCAGTGACTTTGCCTCCCAACACCCCCCCCCACCCATAAAAAGGGGGGGGGGGGGGAATAGAGGAGCTTTATACTTGTTATTTTTTCTTTTTAAACCTTTTAACCCAATTTTCGCTGGAATCGTTCTTTGCCTTTCAATTATTTTTCTGATTGTTGATTTTATATGCCATCTTTTGTAGACGATGATAATGATAATGATATTATTATTATTATGAAGCTTACTTTATTTTTTATTTTCCATTTTTTGTTGAGATTTGGAAGCTTGGTTGACTTTTAAGCTTTTATAGACAAGTGGTTCACATTACTCTCTGGGCCTAACTTCATGTGGTAAGTTGCAGACTGGAGGAGTTTAGTTGGTATGGGTTAAATAGAACTTTGAAAAATGATGGAAAAGTCCACATTGGGAATACTGAAGGTCAATAACAAAAGAGAAGAGTCCAATAGTCAGTTGGATATATGGTTGAGTTTAACCATAAGTTTCAATATGTAACCCCATAGGTCGTGCATCTATCCAATGGTCAGAATGGCTAGATAAACCTTCCACATAGCTCAAATTGGTGACACATTCCGAGAAGCTTTTCTAAGTGACTGACTTAAAAAACCTTTTCCATATGATCGATCTTGCTGTTGTTATTATTATGGTTATTTCTCTTGCTAATTTGTTATTTTGATACAAGTAGGCACACTTATAGTCCATATTTTGTCAATCAATAATCTCTTATAACTTCACACTTCATAGTTGTAACAATTCCATAGTAAACAAAATTTATTTTCACTTTGATTACTTAATTTTGATTGGTCCTTCAGTGATTTGGTCCTTGTAAGAGTAGAAAAGAAACTTCCCCCACCCCTTCTTGCTGTGGGGAAGACTTTCCAAAGTTGATGTCTATCTTGGAGCTCTCACCGTGATAGTATTAATCAGCCTTTCCATTGTCATTTGTGTTCATGGAAATTCTATTCTTTCTTTTCTTCCCATATTGTCCAAACACCTACAATCACTTTATAGCTTATAAGGCCCCTTTTTTTTTGGTTGGTATTATTATAGGGTGGGAATGAATAGTGTGGGATTACCTGACGTCTCTTCCATGGCTGTGGTAAATAGCATTGTTTGGATACCGAAGCGGGAATATGATCGGAATGTAGTCAGAGCGTCAGTCTGTCTTCTCCACCCCTTTGCTATGAAGTCCCACCAAATCGGTGGGACTCATTCTACTATTCACTGGCAAACCTTCAATGACTCTCTCTCTCTCTCTTCAGCGGTTTGAAACCCTTGAACCCAGAGTCAAGGGCAACTCCTTCATCGATGTCGCTTAGCTGCCACCACCTGTTTTGATGGAAAGCTTTTTAATGCCATTAGATTACAGTTTTCAGTTTCTACTTCTAGGAGAAGAACAGAGAATCCTTGCAACATGTGCTTGGAGAAACGATTCATGGGGGTCTGAATTCCTGCAACCTGTGCTTGGAGAAATGATTCACTCACAAATTGAATGGAGAATCGATTCAGTGGTTATTGGAGCAGGTTCCCCCTAAGTTCGTTATCCCCAAACCTAGAACACATCAATCCAAAAGACTTTTGGCTGGGAACTCCTCCAACTATTAAGCTCCCTAACCCATCTCTATCGCTTACCTTGAACCTGAAGACAATGGTGCCACGCTTGTTGCCCTTCGCCTCTTCTATCTGCTTTTGACGATGCTGAACCGGTGATGTCCGTTGGCAAAACCATCCTAGGGTTTGATGTGGGGAGTCCTTGGCCGAGGTTTTGACGTAGAGATTTGCACTTATATCGCATGCATCGACTATCTTCTACGGTACTTCCGCGACATGAGCGCCCATCTCTGATCCCTCTGCCCTCTCTCCCTCTTTGAAAAACACTTGCAAGTCATTGATCGCATAGCAACGACAAAGAACACCATCATTCTGCCTCTCTCTCTCTCTCTCTCTTTCACTTTCACTCACTCACTCTATGAGATTCTCAAACCATCCCACATAACCTTCTCTCTGAGATTCTCAAACCATCTCACATAACCAAACAAGGTGGGGTGGGATGGGATGCTACAATAAATCCAACCATCCTTGTCTCTTACCCCACTATATTGTGGGACTCACAAGTCACATCTCAGGTTATCCCACCCCATATTCCCTTCTAAACAAACAAGGCCTAAAGGTTTCTCCATCCTTATGGAACTGAATGCTAAATAAACAATGAATCATCATGTTTGTAGGATGATTGTTGTTACAGTGATGAAGTTTGGATGATGAGTTGCAAGATTAGGTGGTGTAGAATGAAAGATAGCCTTATTTGATAAGTTGGCTTTATATTATTTCGATTATACTTCTACATCCTAGATTCTTCCTTCCCTTTTGAACTTAACTGCTGTTCTGCCATTGGATATGTTTACTCTTTTCAAAAGGATTTTGAACTTTAATTATGGAATTGCCATTATCTTCTGATATTTAGACTCTTGTAATTCAAGTGTGCCCGTAGCGAACACAAAGCAGGGTTTTGTGACCCGGGATTATATCAATTTCATTCATAGGGGTAGTGTTAGAAGGTTTTAACCCTTCAAATAGGTTGAACATAGATTGTTAAATCATAATAATAAACGATGATGATGATGATGATGATTGGAATTAAACTGCAAGTGAGTTTTAAATATATACCATGTGGTAATTCGGGTGGGTTCCTAATTCTGTGGACAGGTGGACCATTAGGTCACCTGCCCAAATTTAAAGTTTCAGCTTAATCGGAGTTTGCCAAGTGGCAAATAAAGCTTTGAAAATTCAGGATTATGGAAAGTGCACATAAGTGGTTGGAGTAACTGTAGGTGTGCATGGGCATGCATGGGATGCATGCCAATACATGGGAGGGTATTTGATTGAGTTAGGGTCTAAAATTTGACACGTTGCCTATCCGGACCATTCTCCTTTTATCCAACAATTAGATTGCTATATTATTCTTCAATGTGGTAAAAATGAAGCATCGACTCAGAGATTCCATTCCAAGTGTGCTGCTTAGATGAATTTTCCCCGAAAGTAATAACAATAACAATAACAATGTGAATTATTTTTGTCACAACTCACAAGGGTCTGTTATTTTTCCAGACATTTCAGGGCATCTATTCTGCCATGTGGAAAGATGATGTGTCCATTCTGACTATTGGATAAAGAGGAAATGGTCTAGATTAGCTACATGTCAAATACCAGGATCTAATTCAATCAAATACCCTTCCTTGTATTGGCATGCACTTGTGTATGTCCAACCATGTGTATCCGTACTTTATAAACTATTGTGCAGAGTCCCAACTCTGAGCAGGAAGACATGGTTTAGATTAGAAGAACCATTAAAACCATGTGTTACAGAAGGTGATCATGAATTACAGCTAGCACACTTCTATTGTTACATGGATAACTACCCTAAAAATAATAGTAGTAGTAATAGTAATGATGATCATATCATTATCATCATCATCATGTTGATAATAGTAACAGTAAAAAAAATAAAAATAATTATGATAGTAATTAGTGCTGATGGAACTAATATGGGCCTATTGTGTTCCCTGGAAACTAAAGATGGTGATGTAGATGTTGATCCCATATTTGGCATGCACTATCAAAGGAGGAAGAAACGACAGTATGCAGTCTAGCACTAGATCCTATTAAGCAACCCAAGTTGCAGCCCGGCTGACAAAGTTGGGTCAGTTTTATTTTAATTTAGTTTTGATGTTCCGGTTTAGCCCATCAGCCCATCAAGCATCTATCCACGAGTACTGTTCATATGAACCGTAGCACAGGATGTAAACAGCAAGGAGGAGTTTCTACCAAATTCTATTTGGTGGGTGAATGGTCAACACCAAAGGCTACAAGTGTAGTATGCTCTGGAAGGGTTTTTTTAGCCTCCATTGCTAGAAGGGTCTTTTCTTAGCCTTTAAGGCTTAGGTGATGGACTAGAAGAGTCCTTTGGATTTTCCAGCCTCCAAAGCAACAGTTTCAGTTGTGGATTGTTTGACTTATGTAACAGCCTATCCTATAAATAAAAAGTTGTAGCTGTAAGTAAGAGAGAAGTGGATGAATAAAAAACTTGCATCTTTGTTTGCTTGAATCTGAGAGAGCTTTTGTTTCTCAACAACTGAGATAGCTGTGGGTGCGAGGCTCAAGGCTGAGAAAGCCTACGTGATGTAGATAAGTCACTTAATCGGCTTATTTTATCGTCAATAAGCCTTGTATTGAGCTATGTATGTGTTGGGCCGTGGATCCCATGGGTTTTCTTTATAATGGGCCACTTTAATGGGCCTAAACTATGGGTAGAAAGTAAGAAAACGTGATTTAATTTATTAGTTTAGTTAAAGTCCTGTTTTGAGTCTATTTTCTTTGTTATTTCAGTTTCCTAGTCAGTTTAGGCTTCCCAATTAGTTAAGGATTGGGTTAGGTCTTTCCTTTTTAGTGTTTGAGTCAGTTTTAAGTCTTCTATATAAGTTTGTAAGGGGCTGCAACATTGAAGACGGATTTATTAATGAAAAAAAGAAAAAAAAAAGAGAAAGCTTTGTGCTGGAAAACTGTGAGATGCAGTGTTGTGAGAGACAACTTGGGTGAGATGCCTGTGGGAAGAGTGAGATACTGGACCCAACCTATTCCCCTACCCCCATTCTTCACTTCATTATCTTATTTCTGTTTTGTTCATACTATCGGTCATACTATCTTATTTTATTGAATTTCTTAAAGATCCTACCTAGGATTGGATCACTTGTGACCCAATATTACATTATTGTCCACTAGTGATTCGATCTTACATTAATTGGTATCAGAGCCTAGCTAGACCAAAGATGGAGCCACGTGAATTTCATGAGAAACTTTCTTCATACATCTTCGTTGAATGGATATATGAATTAGATGTCTACTTTGACTCTTACAACCTGACAGAGACACGACTTCGATATGCTTTCTCCCAAATGAGTGATTATGCTCAAATCAAATGGAGAGTATCTCACTATTCCCTAGGGCATCTCACCCAAGCTGTCTCACAGCACTGCGTCTCACAGATTTCCAGCATGAATCTTTTTTTTTTTTTATTAATAAATTCGTGTTCAATGCTGTAGCCCTTACAACTACCTTCGAAGTATTTCAGGTTCTCTATTCCTTTTCCCTTATTATTATTCAATTTGTTCCAGTATCCTGTGGAGGTTATATACCTCTTGAAGACCTCAACCTAGGAGGTGCTTAAGTTGTTACAGTTCCAGAATTCTAGTCGACAACCTTTGTTCAGAATTTGCTAGGCAGACCATCGCATCCTAACCTTAGCTCTATTGCTGCTCCAGTTTTGGGTTCATTTCGATCCTATTGTAGAGCTGGTTTTATCTTAACTGACATCTACATTAATTGATATGAGAGCCATGGCTGAAAGTTCCGATCAAAGTCAACTGGTTGCAATCCTCACTTCTATACAGCTGCTTGCAGATCGGGTGGCTGCGGTAGAAGCTTCGCAAGCCCAACAAGCAAAAACTCAGCAGTCCACTGCCAACACCATGTCCAATCGTGGCCCTATACTTGCCCTTCGTCTGGCAAGGCAAGTAATCACCAATGAGTCGTACGACAGAGACAAAGAAGACGAAGCATATCATCATCAGCCCGATGATAAGCATAAGGTGAAGCTGGACTTGAAGGAGTACAACAGGAAGCACGACCCTATTGCTTTCCATAATTGGCTTAACGCCCTAGATGACTACTTCAAGTGGTATCGTCAATCGGAGGAACACAAGATGCAATTGGCTTTGACAAAGCTCATCGGAGGAGCTAAGGATTGGTGGTGCACCCAAGAGGATAGAATGGTACGACAATATACGGAGCCGCGTACTTGGGAGGATATGAAAGACATTCTAAAGGATAAATTTTTTCCCCCTTCATTCTTCCCCCGACTACGCGACCAACTCAACACCATCCGTCAAGGTAACCTAACGGTGGAAGAATATGCTGACAGATTTAATCAATTAATCCAACGTGCAGGTGTTAGTGAGGATGATGAGCAACTCTTATCCTGGTTCAAATTGGGTTTAAGACGTGACAATCGGGACAAGCTTGGTGTGATCGAGTTGCATAACTTGGCCGATTGTGTTGAAAAGGCCTTGGATGTGGAAGATTTGATCAAAGCAGCCCCACGTCGTTTCAACAACAGTCCATTGAAGCTAGAAGGACATTCATTCCCACCCCACCAAACAACTACCTTACCTGAGCTCCACAAGTTACACCGGATAAGGGTAAGGCTCCTATGATCACAGGAGACAAACCAACTACATGATGCTATCATTGCAATGGCATCGGCCATTATGCAAGGTTTTGTCCGAAGCATGGAAAGGCTAATTCTATTATTACATCCATTGAATCTAAACCGGAGATGCTCGTGTGTGAGCCACAAAATGATGATGAATGGACTGCCGATGCAGCTATGGAAGGTGAAGATCTAGGCAACCGACAAGAGGATGATTATGAGGAGAACCTCTATGAGCTTAATGTCATTTCAAAAATTCTGGTGGCGGAGTCAAAAAGAGAAGTTTGGAAGAGACACTGCATATTTTATACCTTGATGACTAGTGGTCCTAAACCGGCACAAGTCATTGTGGACAGCGGAAGTTGCGTCATTGTGGTTTCTCAAGCCTTCGTTATGGATGGCCATCTCAAGCATGAGCCATACCCACAACCATACAAAGTACTTTACTTATAGCAACACTTTAGAAGTTAACAAACGTTGCCCCGTGCCCGTGAAAATTTCAGATTATGAGGAAGAAGTTTGGTGCGACGTAGTTCCCATGGTGTTAACTGATGTGTTGCTTGGAAGACCGTGGATGTTTGGCAGCAGTGTTTTAGTTGGGGGTACAAAGAATCAATGCTTCTTTGACTTCAATTGAAAGCTCCTAATGCTGAACCCTCTCAATGTGCAATTGATAGAGGAAAAGTTACATGCAGCCCAACAAAAAAGACAGCAGATTTAAATTCCATTGTGTTATTTTCTTAAGTAATTTTTATTAAATAAAGAGAAGGATTGCTAAGGACAATTATTTGCTTTGTCTGCAATTTGACATGCTTGCCGTATTTAGCAAGAAAACTTACAACATTTTGGCCCTCCTAAGGTAATGAAAATTAACTCACTAACGATACCCAGTATTTGTTATATCTTCTTTATATATTAAATATAGGGAAAAATTTCCTAGATCTACTAGATAAGAAAATTAATTACAAAACAAATTTTGTAATTATTGTTTAATCTAGTAGACCTAGGAAGTTGTCCTTTAAATATAGGCATTAATATCATATTAGTTTCTATTACTCTAAAATATTTTCAAAATAATTACTTTAAATGGTTAGTTTGGATGGTCATGGTTTGTGTTTTAGCTGCCCTGAGTGCTGCTTCATTTTGGAAGTTTAATATCTCCAATTAATTTAGAGGGGCAATTACCAAGCTCTTTAGTTAATCACTCTTGACACTGTGAGCTCATTATTTGCAGATGAAGTGCAGCTGAGCTAAGGAGGATTATGTTGATGCAATGTTGGAGCAAATTTTTCGAAGAGCATATTCTGGTTCAGTTTCACAGGCTTAGAAGGCTTAATGATAGCAAGAAAACGAACTTTTCTCTGTTTTTCTTGTAGGTTCTCTTATAGGTTTATATAGTTTTCTTTTTATAGTTATTTTTTTTCCATTTTTAACTTTTTTATCTTGCACTTTCTTGTCCAACTTCTCAGGATTTCTATATTTTCTATGATAATTTTGCTGTTTAATATCGGCCACACATTCATTTTCACTTCCTTCATGGTCTTTCCTGGGCGTTTGATTAGAATTTTAAACTTTTTACTACATTTTGACCTCTATCTATTCTTATCAAAGGTGTTTGGTGTGGATTTGAAATGCTATTTTACATTTTTTTTTTTTTTTTTTTTTTACATATTTACTTGTTTTTATAATTTGATTGTAAATTTGGTAGTCAGCAAGACAACATGTTTGGATACACTGTTTGGGAGGTGGTGTAGTCCAACCGCCATTGTGCTATTCCTACTGCAACAGGGGGTTGTGTAGTTTATTACTGCTTGTGCCAGCTTGCTTGACGCCCAAATTTGGGGCATAGTTAGCCCGCCTCTCTTCTCTTCTATCCATTTGTTCGAATTTCAGGCTAAATGGAGTTTGCCATGTGGGAGAATAAAGCATAAAAAAAATGTTTGAAAGGCCAATGTAGGAGCAAAATGGTGACATCATCCCGCCACATGGCTCAACAAGCCTGCACCATTTGCTGGATCTAGCATAACACAATTGCACTACCTTTTATACATATTGTTCTATTAGAGTGAATATGTAATGCATTTGTAATCTTCAAATTTTCCATTTTAAATCCTTTTTAATTCATTATGCCCTTATTACTCTGTTTCTGCTTGTGTTTGAGTTGCTGTTACCCTTCCATACGTCTTTTAATTTTTAATCACTTGTGAGGTTGTTGAACCTTTAATAAGAGGTTATGTTTGAAAACTGTGTTAAATATTTTGGATTTTGTTTTTGTAAGTGTGGTTTGGACAACACTTTTTATTGAAGTTTTTAATTAAAATATTTTTTTTCGACAGTTCATTCCCCAAATCTAACTAGTACTGATGATTTAAGTGATCCTATTGGTACTGGTTTACTTAATTAACTTGTCGACTGAAATAGTGTGTTTCGTCTATATTGCCTTAAACCTCACTGGAAGCTTGTCATTTCTATAACATGCTTCTTATTTTACCTGGTGTCGGTCTTTATGCTTACAAGCTTCCTTGTAAAGCATATCGTGAATTTCACTTGATACTTTTACTCATTTGCTATTTCGTTTTCTTTCACTGGCAATCCTTCCCCTCCTTGGCAACTCAGGGAGACAATGGTTTGGCCTTTGAATGCTTCCCAGTTGTTGGTTTTTTCTTTGTTAAGTTACCATTCCTTCTGTACTGATTGGTGCTGGCATTGTTCTGTCTTTATTTTATTGATCATGATAATTTTGTGAATTTCTGGTTGAGAGTTAATCAATGGAGGTTGTGCTAGCTGTAATTCATGATCAGATATAAGAGTTTTGTGCTTTTATAATGTAGTCCTTTCATCTTGAAATATTATTTTCAATTGAGACTAGAGAAGGTGACTGCTAGCTCTAGATGACTTTTGCAAGTTTTGATGGAGTAAACAAAGGATCATGATATCTTTATGGACGTTTTAGCAATTCACTTGAAGGACTATGATTTTCAACTGATTCTTTTGAACGTTTGAGTACTTGAGTTGTTTTAGCATGTCCTTTAGATGATTAGGATTTTGTTGAATTTCATAAGAACCTTTTGGTGGAATGCAAGCTTACACTAGTAAAGTGTTGAAGGACCTGACCGGGAAGTTAGATCTAGATGATTCTTGCAATTTTTGATGGAATATATAGAAAGATCATGATGTCTTAATGGAGTGTTTTAGCAATTTGCTTGACAGACTTTGATTTTACAACCAATACTTTTGAATGTTTTGTGTACTTTAGTTGCTTTAGCTTCTCCTTTTAGATGCTTAGGATTTTGTTGGATCTCATAAGCACCTTTGGTGGAATGCAAGCTTATGCTATTAAAGTGTTGAAGGACCTGACCATGAAGTTTAGGAGGTCGGGAAGGGAGAAGAAAGTAACATTACATTGATTTATTTGGATCCCTCTGTATTTTAAGATATTTGCTTGCATTATATGCCAAGTTGGTTTGATGGAGATTTTTATGGTGTCCTAAGCTAGCATCATGGTATGCATATGGCAGTAATGTCCCATACTGTTGTGTAAGAGTTTGGAGCTGGGGGCGATATGGTGCTTTGTAATTTATAAACCTTGTCTTGGGATGGAAGGAACATTTGAATTATCTTGGAGAGTTGATTTGGAATTTTCTGCAATTTGGAGTTATGGTAGCATTCGATGCACACTGTTTGTTGTACGCACAAGCCTTGCAATTTGGAGAATATTGTGGGCCCTCAGAAGTTGATGTAAGTGGAGGTTGCTAGGGTAGTGCTTCGGTGAATACCTCATCTGCTTACTAGTTGCTTGGACTTGCATCCTGGGAACTCTTTTCTCCATACACCAACTTTTAAACTAGATTTCTTTTTCCTGATATTGGAAAGGTTTTCTGTGGATGGAAGTGCCAAATCAAAAGTCGCAATGTAAGTGAGCTGCTTTTAAAGGATACACATTTTCTGTTTATCCATTTATCTTTTCCATGGATGACAGAGGCTTCTGTGTGAAATAAAATAATTTCCCTCAAACCCTGGAAGATGTTATTTGTTAATTTTGGTGCAGAATATCAATCAACTTCTTCAAACCAGTCAGATACAGTCTATGTGGGTGTTTGCTATCAGCATCTGACATTTGATTGTTGAATCTTATTCTAATGGTGCTGTCTGATATTTCTCCAAACAAATAAGATTCATTTGTGCTGCGTGTTCATGATTCATGTTCTCCAAACCATAACAAAATTTTGCTCAGTAGTTTTACAGACAGGATGAGAATTTATTTGGCAGTACCACAATTAATTCTTACTTATCTTGGCTTTGGTTTATTACTGAATGGGGAGCTCAGACGGTTCTCATCGATTTTAGGTTGGGGGGTTTATGTTGTCACTCTTGCATCCTTTTTTTTTTTTTTTTTCAAGTTACTCGCACTACTATACTTGCTCTATAATTATTCAAATTCACGTCTTGAACTTTTCTGAAAAAGGGATACCCAGTGCATGAGGCACCCACCACTATGGGGTTTGAGGTGTTGTAGTATACACAACCTTACTTCTATTCCATGGAGAGGTTGTTTCCCACTTAAACACATGACCAGCATTTGAACTTCTTTTCTAATTCCCCTAGAAGTCCAAATTTTTCTCTTTCTTGATAATTCAAAACTTCTTAAATTATGCCTCTACCCCTTGCCGCCCCTTCTGCCCCGTCTCCTGCGCTACCCTCCCTGTATGACCGCCGCATATCTTTGTCTTTCAAACCTTTCCTGCTCCGTGCATCTCTCCCCTCCTAGACCTCCATGCGTTAAACAAACAGTCGACTATGTACTCTCTCTCTCTCTCTCTCTCTCTCTCTCTCTCGCTCTCTCTCTCTCTCTCTCAGCTTTGCATCCAACAAGAAGCTTCCTTTCTTGGATCCTGAGATTCTATCAATATGTTTGCAATGCTTTTTGTTGTTTTGTTGTATCAAATGAGACATTCTTATAAAAATGCTCGGCCGGAAGGATAATAATTATATCCTCAACTTTTGTCTCCTTTTTTTTTTTTTTTTTTTTTGATTGAGAATTTTTATATCCTCAACTGTTAACTGCCGAATTGGGACGATTAATGCATGTTTCTTGCCTTTTATGGTTGGTTCTTTTTCTCATCTATGGGTTTAGCTGTCTCGGATGAATTGTTAGGAACTTTTGTGCCGATTAGTATCTGTTGCCTATATTTTGGCATTTATATTCTTTGGAGTTCCTTTGAAAAATTATCAATTGCACACGAGGAAAAACAACGTGCGCAACCTGGTTTCCAAGGGAATTGTGGTGAAGCCATAGAGCATTGGAGAGGGGGAGAGGGAGGGAGGGAGTACGATGGGATTGTGAGAAGGATGAGATGTAATTTAGGAGTTTTAAAATAGCACGGGAGAGGTGGAACTCTGGCTATGTTTGATTGTGAGGGGAATTAAAGGGAAGGGAAGTGAAATTTTCATATTTAAAAAAGAAATCTATGTAATCATTATCCATGTGATTTTAGAATTAACTTTTAATCATTCCATATTTGGTTATAAAATTTTATTTTACTTTGCATCCAAAACCTTTTGCTATGATATGTAAAATAAAAATTACATATAAAATATATCATTACTAAATATGGTTAAAAAATATAAGTAATTTATACAATCACATGGGGTAATGATTATAAACAATTATTTTTAAAGTATAAAAATTTTACTTCCCTTTCTTTTAAATTTCCATTGCAATCAAACAGAGCCTTTGGGTTTATAGGGAAATCGAAAAAGAAATTCGGGGTTGCGGAGTTTGAGTAATTATAGGGGTAATTATTAGAAAGATAGTTTTTTTTTGGGGGGGGGGGTTGCAGAAGGGTGTTTGTGTGGAGCTTCAACTATTAAATTTGCTAACCAGAAAATTAGAACTTTTTTTTTTGGTTGAAAATATGAGATTGAAGTATGAGGTATTTGGACTCATTTCTTCCATAGAATAGAAAGTAAACTATTGTATATTTCTGAGGGGAAAAGCTTCCCCACGTTGCAAGAGTCTCTTGCAACTTCTTTCTCGCATAGATTTTTATTATTTGTTATTTTCTTTTTTATTTGTGAATATGTGAGTTCTATGTAAATGATAGCCATTGGTGTGACGTGTAAATTTCTTCCCATACTTGCACCCTAGTAAACTCTCCCATATATGAGAGTTCAAACATTTTAGAGTTTTTTTTTTTTTTTGAGGGGGTAAAAAGTCATTCTATTGCAAAGGCGGGCAAGAGGAGCACAAGGCATCTTGATTACAAATTTCAAGAAGCCAAGGAGTGGTAAGTGGCCATATTGTCTTACTTGCCATAGACAGGGCCTTCCTGGCTAGGATATCAGCGACATGATTTGCCTCCTTAGAAACATAGATAAAAGAGCAACTGAGGAATTGAGTTCCCAATAACCGAATATCATCCAAGATACCCAAGATGGCATGAGGAGGGTGGGGGAGGCAGATCAGGGTTACATAGGTGCGATATCATAGTATGGTTATCAGACTCCACAATGAGATGAGGGGGAGGAAAGATGTCACTCAGTGACTGAAGACCAAGGAGCATAGCTAGAGCTTCACCGACGAGTACATCTAAGAAGGAGCATGGATCAGACACAACACCAAGTGGAGTCCCCTCATGATCACTCCAAATGCAGTCTAAACCACCAATAGGAGCATCCTCTGGTAGAGAAACATTACAATTCAACTTAGTAAAACCTATTAATGGTGGTTTCCAAGCGTAAGCCCGAATGACCTGAAGAAGCTCCTTATTTCAGAGTTATAACAGTAAAGAAGCCCAATGCCCTTTTTTCCTCACAAAACAATACGACAGCCTTTGTATAGGATTGAGTCACTTTCTTGGCCCCTGATGAGAGGATTAATTGCAGACACTTGGCAGTCATGTCAGTATCCCAGTAAAGTATTTTCTTTTGGGTGGGTGTGAGGGGAGAATGGATTTTGTGGATGAGCATGGCACTGCATTTAGATACGTGAGGACACAAAGACCAACCCACCCTATAGATAATGCTCTTGTTGATGTTCCCTTACATGTTCATGCGCAACGGTCATGTTCTCCCAGAAAACACTAAACCTCCTACCCCCACCATTTTTTTTTTTTCAATTAAAAGTATTAGAAGTGCTTTGAAGCCTTTTTGTTGGGCGATTTAGAGTGGATGATTAACTGAGTCTCATAAGGGGAAGTGATGTGCTGAAAAGTGAAATCAAGAAAATTTTTTCTTCCAACCAAAGACTCCAGTGAATGTTTTTCTTTCCCCATTTGTTGCTTCATATATAAATATATATATATATATATATCACATCATAACATTTGGTGGATCAGTACCATATACTTGAATGAAACCCCATCTTCACATAGGAGTTTCTCATCGTTGTGGTCAGCTGCTTAGCATATTTGGTTGGCGTAGAGTGCAGTAGAGCATTTGCGTCCGGGAGGTTTTAAGTTCGAGACTATCATTCCATATTTATCCCCACGTTTGCATACTTTGTAACAAAGAAAAAAAAAATTCCCATCATATGACAGCTAGCCGTAGGAGACATAATAACATTCTGGTGAAAGATACTCCCACTTGTCCTAAGATGGCAGGATCAATGTTTCCCACCACCACCATCACCACCATCACCATCATCAGCAAAGAAAAGTTAATTGAACAGAGTAACGAAAGTAACAGGGATAGTAAAAGTGAAGGTGAACAAAGGGAAAGTTGCAGAAATCCAAAGATAAATGTAGAAAAGCTTGGTAATTTGTACCTAATTTTTTATTAATTAGATAAGTGGTCTAAGAATATATAAATAAATCCAAATTGAATTTACATGTTAATTTTACCAACCATACATTTTACATATCTTATTTCTTTGGCCCTGATAATTAATTTTTTATTAATTAGATAATGGTCAAATAAAATATATAAATGGCCAAGCAAGTTCTTTGTTCTTGTAAAGGACATTTTCCGTTGTGAATTTTATACCAAATCCAACCGTGACGACGTTCTCGAAGCTTCTCCATGGTGGTTCAAGACCTAATTCCTTCATTTGTTTTCTGCACCTCCTTCATCTTCCAAGTATCATATACAGAAATTGAAGCTCTTCCACTTTGGATTCAAATATTCTCAATCCTTCAATATTGCTTTGAGGATCTCTACATCAGGAAAGCAGCTTCATCAATTGGTACCCTTTTTGGTCCATCTGAACTGGGAAGCATATGCCCAACCTTTTCAAGAAGAATCAAAGTATTATATCCCAAGTGTAGACCTATTGCAGACACGGGATGGCGTGAGCTGCACTCCCAGACAGAGAACCATTCCCCTTCAATTTTATTCAAAATCTAATTTGATGCACTGCTAGAGTTACACAGGGTGTTTTGATGTTAATTCTCAAAATAAGGAAGAACTAGGTTTCAGAATGTGTTCTAAACCCAAAATTTATTCCGAGAATACATAACACACACAACCTTAGATATCTACTTTAGTCCTCAGAAGAATCTCGGGATCAATTTGTTCCTACTAATTTGGCTGAAGATGACATTGCAGTTAGTCATCATATTGAATTTCATATTTGTAGAAAGAAATCGTGTGTGGAACTAACTCTTCACTTTAAACTAAATTTCTATGAACATTTCAGCGAATCCGAAGAAGGCCAAAGCATAATGTTCATATAAGCTCAATCAGCTCATTGCCTTGTCTCAGGTTCTGAATGTTCTTAAAGACACATAAAAAAAGAACATAATTACCTAAAAATAAACCACCCTAAACATGGCCTTACAGGCCTTTTCCTCCTTAAAGCTAAATAGGATGAAACAAGGTAGAGAGATTAGAGAGTAAAGTCACACAGTCGATATCAAAAGAGGCTACAGTAACTCTACTTTCATTGTTCACTTCTTCCTCTTCTTTGGGGGTTGAAGGGCTTCCTCTTCTTCATCTTCCTCTTCCTCCTCATTCTCTGGGTCCTCCTCTTCCTCCAGTACTTCTTCCTCGTCCTCATCTCCACCGTCATCGTCGTCATCATCATCATCGTCGTCATCATCCTCATGATCATCGCCATCTTCTTCTTCCTCTTCGTCTTCGTCCTCGCCGTTCTCCTCTCCTGCTCCACTTGCTCCTCCTTCAGTTCCTTTCTTAGCGTTACCGTTGTTGCTGTTGGGATTGTTCCCATATCCCCCTCCATCTTCTGAAGACAAATCCTCTTCACCTTCTCCAAAGCCACCATCCCCATCTTCATCATCCTCATCTTCATCTCCATCTCCCTCAGCATCAACTAGCTCTGATTGACTTTCTTTGTCATCCCCTTGCAATTGGGGTTTGTGAGTCATTAACAACCCAAAAAGATCCTGCAACTAAATCATCAAGTGCAGTCAATAGTAGAAGTTAGGACATGCTGCAATGAACTGATTGATTCCAAAAGTGATGTACAAACAGTCATGGTGGTTGTTTGACAAGTGCTTGTATTAGTGCTTAGCATGGTCCCAAAAAAAAAAAAAAAAAAAAAAGATATGAAGGCTTTCAAGTTGCCATGTGGCAGTAATTTAAAGCATGCCACTTGTATACGTTTCAAGAAAAAGGTTCTACTAGTCCATCCTAGGTCAAGAATATCCAAGAATAAAATTCTCCTCGAGTCCAAACAAACTTGCATTTGTAGTCACTTCTCAGAATGCCATCAAGAATTAGAGAATCGTAAACTCATATTTGTAACTCAAAGATGCTGATTGAATGCTATATAGCATCAATACATACATACAAGGAGTATATGAAAAGGAAGACCATGCCACTGTCCCAGGGACGCGAGCATTTTCTAGATTGCAGATCTAGAGTTCCAACCTTGGAAGTTGGAACTCTGGGAACCACCCAAATGGTTTGCCACTGCCCTGCAATTGGGCAGACAAACATAGGTTCTATAAAATGGAGCCTTGATTCGGATGTACACCATGACCATGTCCCCCTGTAATCTGTATTGCATGACTTCTTTGTGAATGATAAGTCCTCAAGCTCCTGAGTTTCAGTACATGTAGATTTTTGCAAGATATTCAAACAAGACAAAATAGCCAATACAAGGATTCCTTACTACCTTCATATTAAGGAAACCTGGCATACAATAATGAGGTGCAGGCATAAACCAGAGTGGAACCATTGACGTGATGCCCATATTTAAAGAGCCTAAGGTTCAAACCATGGACAATAGCAGGGTTAATCATAAAAAGTTACAGATCAATTAAAGGGTATTTTAGTCAAGATAATAAATCCTGTTTTTGCTCTCCTGATTGGCTCTTACAAGTACAGGGCCGGGTTGTGGGTAGGACCTGTCCGGGCTCCCATCCACATCCAACATCTTATCTCGTCACCCAGATGACTTACTCACGTAACCATATCACCTCCCAATGTGATAACCCATATCTAGATGGTGACTAGGGTTCCAACGATGGATGATAGCCGGGTTCATCATGAAAGGCTAAAAGATCAACTAGAGTATTCCCGGACACCTAATTAATAAATCCTGTTTTTGCTCCCCCGATTGGCTCTTAAGAGCCAAAGCACACGTGGCTGTGAGGACTAATCCGGTCCTCATACATCCAATTTCTTATAATAGTGACCCGACTGACTGACTGACCACATAACCCAATCGCCTCCTCCCATGATGTGTCATACCAAGGACAATAGCCAGAGTTAATTCTGAAAAGCTAACTCCCAATGAAAGGATATCTCAGTCAAGATCCTGTTTTCACTATCCCATTTGGTTCATACGAGCTGGGAGTGTGTCACGGGGAGGACCTGTCAGGGCTCCCTTCCAATCCAACTTCCCATGATGGTGACCCGAATGACTGACCCCCATATAACCATAAGACTTCTGCATTCCAACTCTCCTCCCATGATGTGACGCCCATATTTATCGTGTTTCCGGTTCAAACCATGGACCAACATCCGGGTTAATCATGAAAAGCTAAATACAAAATAAAGGGTATTTCAGTATAGACAAGTAATAAATCCTGTATTCGCCTTACTGACTGGCTCTTACGAGCCCCGGTGCATGTGGCGGAAGGACCCGTCCTGGATCCCATCCAAATCCAACTTCTCAAGAAAATGACCCGAATGACTGACCCACATAACCATTTCAGATGAGAATGAACCCTTTCCAACGGTAATAGGTCACTCACTCGGTTCCTTCCAAGGGACCCACCCACAACCCACAACCCACAACACCCAATAAAATATGCCAAAGCATTAGTCAAGAGTGAGTCAATAGACCACCCTTATGATCTACGTTAGACAACACGATCTATCACTAAATCCCGAGTCCTACCGACTACCTTCCTCCTTAAATAAAAATATAATATCTAACCTTTTCTATTTCTACTAGGATTTTTTTTTTTGGTAAGTATTTCTACTAGGATTTAATAAATAAATAAATATATCTTCTTCACCCACTCTCTTCCATAGAATAAATAAAGTACGACCTCCACAACGGTCAGAAACTAGAAAATTCGAATATTCGGATATTTTTGAGGATTAATTTTTTAATTTTTTTCTCGATTTTCTAAAGTTTGACATTTCAAACCAATTTTGTTTTCATAGAGATATTCCCATCGGACGGACAAAGCAGAAAAGAAGGTGTTCCCAGTGGGCTCCACTTAGCAACAACCGGAACCCAAAACCTTGCCCAAAGCCACACTTTATAGTTCCCTTTCAGTTCCAGTCTTCCAGAACGGTTAAAGTAGGCCTTCTTAATATATGACCGGCGCATGGTAGCACGAGACCGGAAAAAAAAAAAAAAAGAAGGAAAGATTGATTGAAGGAACGACGAAAGCAAAAGAAGGTTTCGAATTAACTAAAACCAAAGAAGAAGACAAACCATAAACTGTGATGTTTAATTATCTCAAAAAAGAAGAAACAGAATCCATTAAAACAACTTCAAAAAGAAAAAAGAATGGAAAGAAGAACAAACTTACCAGAGCGGAGAGGTGGGTTTTGAGCAGAGCGCAGGTTAGCAAAGTGGCTAGTCTCTCCCCTGCGTACGTTAGTGAACCATGGTCGAAAGTTGTCCGAACCGGACCTTGGTTAGATTCCATATGTACGGACCAGATGTCTCGTAAAGGAGAACCTGCGAAACGATCGGAGAGACAGATCAGTTTTTCGAGTTCGGCGGGTCGTAACCGTTGGAAACGTTACGAAAGTAACAACTCTTTCGTCTTCCTCTCCTCTCTCTCTCTCTCTCTCTCTCTACAGTTAAACCGTAAAACACAGAAAAGATTACAAAATCGACAAGAAATCGTGAGCGAATGAGTGAAAGCATTTCGCTTTAATCAGACGCGCAAACAGGAAGACGAGAGACTTATCCCCTGAAACAAACTTCGCCGGAAAAACGCCGGGATTCGGCGAGTTCGCCTGAAAATAACCGAAAACAGTCTTTCGAGTGGAAAAATGAAACTTTTTGACTGGAAACGAGAGGAATCTAACCAGAAAAGAGGAAAAACCAGTGGTTGTTGATAAGAAGATGAAATTTTGAAAGAAAGTAAGAAACTTCGAAAGAACTACTCAGGGGAACAGAAAATTAGCAGAAAAACAAGAAAATCGAACAGAGAAACTAAAAAAGTCTAAAAAAAAACCAGCAGATCGAGCTCAAAATCCAAGGAAACAGAACAAACCTTCACAGTTGTAGAGGAGAACAGAAGAATTGAAGAGGAAAAACCTTACCTGGTAATCTGGGATTGAGATCTGAACACGAACCGAAGCAGATCTGAGGAATTCCGGACTAAAACCTGAAGAAACCAGCATCAAAAGCCCCTTTCATTCTGGACCGTCCGATCTCGATCGCGAAGACTCAAAGACACGCAGAGACTGGGGGAGATAAAATAGGGGAGAGAGAAGACTCACTCTCAAGTGCGGCCTTCTGTGCGGGAGTATTACTGTGGAGCTGCCCGCTACCCGTAAATTTCACACTCAACGCAAGTGAAAACCACAACGGGCAGCTTGGGCAGCTTGGGCAGCTAGGGCTGACCTTGCTTAATACCCTGCTTCAGCTGCCCGAAGAAATAGCATAGACGGGCAAGTGGGTCTGTGGGTGAGGTTTTAATTAAAATTTTAAATCAAATTTTTGGTTTTTAATTTAGAGGCTTCAAAATTCAAAGACAAAAGGGCTTAGGAATCGGATTCTATGGAATCGGATTCGGGTTCACCCATTAACAATTCTACAACCTTTGATTTAACTATGATTAGTTAACTTAACTTAAACCCAAGTCTAAACTTTCTAGAACCCCGATATGAAATTCTATTTCTCACCAATTTCTCGTATTTTCTCGTCTACTTAAGAGAATTGTTCTTTTCTGGTGAAGGCTTTTATGGTAAATACATTATCGATTTCTGCGTTGGATTGTGGATATCGCGACACCCGTTAGTTTCAAATCTGATGGTGTCAGATGAATTACGTCAGGTCACGGTCATTGAAGATCTTTAAATCAAGTCGATGATAAACACGTGTGATTTATGGAAATATGCCACGTGGAAAACTTGGAACCGATGCCTCGATACTCGGAAATAATTGAATAATCTCAAATCGAACCAAATTAATTTGATTTTTAATCTTTGGTTTCATTCGATTTATATACATTCTTGGTAATTCGGTTTAATTTTATGTGGTTTTGTTGGATTTCACTCCTTGGGTACATATAAGACTTCGGAATGTCTTGTCCTACCTTGAAGAAGCAATATACATAAAGCCGTAGGGGTGTCAATCAGTCGGGTCGGGTCGGGTCGGTCTCGATTGGATTTGATCACTTGAAAGCCTTGCATCGTGAATGCACGTTTAAGTAAATGGGCCTAGATTTGGAGGACATGGTACGGTTTATAATCGGGTTGGTTGATGTCAAGCTTTAATCGGACTTTCTTAAACGGGCCTTAACCTTGTTTTAATTAGGTTACGGACCTATTTAAGTCTAAATGGGCTCTAAACGACTTTAAACGTGCCTACCCTAAAATTCTATTCTTAAGTGGATTGAGATTATAGTTGTTCTTTAAAAAAAAGAAAAAAAAAGAGATTATGACTATTACAACTTACAAAATAAAGCTTTATTAAATCAAATCTTACTACAAAGCAAATGGTAAGAAAGCTTAATTAGTTTCTTACTAGTAATGGCAAAATAAGAATTTTATGTAATATTAAAGGGGGTCGGACTGGGTCAGACTACAACAAGTCGGTTCAAGTACAACATATAAACGTTTTGGTTGGGTCGGGCGCCCCACGGACTAGCTACCTACGCCGTGAACGCCTATTTAATAAACATCTTGGGCTCAAGCCCGACACATTTATTAATCAGGCCGGTCTAGGTCAGGCCATAAACGTGTCAGGCTCGATCGGACCTACCAGTGCGGACTCAGAATTGACACCCCTACATAAAGGAGGAAGTGTAGAACTACAAAAGAGAAGTGAAAAAAATATAATAATTAAAGATAATGACATAAAAGATGAAGTGAAAGCTGAAATCTTAGAATACATGTTTAGCTTTTTAGGGTTTAAAATGGATTGGGTTTGGTTCGAGTTTGATTTATACTGGTTACACTTCATTTGATTTGGTTCGATTCAAACTAATGGGTTTTAGCTCAAAATCGATATCAAACTAAGTAAATTTCAATTCCCCAAACCAGAATTGAGCCAAAGTTTTTTGATTCAATTCATTTAGGTTTGAAAGGCTAGTTTCGGTTTCAGTTCTAACTTGACCACCAGTTTTTTGATTCAATTCATTTAGGTTTGAAAGGCTAGTTTCGGTTTCGGTTTCGGTTTCAGTTCTAACTTGACCACCCCTACGGCCTACCTACAGGCTTGAAGTTTTGTGTTGTGTTACCCAACTGGCCACATTTGAAGGGTATATTGGTCAACTAGTTGGTTTAGGTTTGATAAAGGGTAATTTACAACACCACCCCCTGGAGAATGCCAGTATTATAGAAACACCCCCTCTCTTTCACCAAATTAGACTCAGACCCCCTACCGTCAGTCACAGTTAAGGAATATACCTTATATGCTAATGTAAGTAACTATATTTTATTTTAAATACCAAAATACCCTTATTGAATATGAAGTAAATATGAAGTACCTAAAATACCCTTGTAATAAGTTAC
>NC_056557.1:28585606-28596353 GCF_013358625.1 Macadamia integrifolia | reverse complement strand
TCATGTTCACATTTTAAATAATGGTTATATTTGATATCATTTATTGATTTATTGTCATTTTTTTGGGTTTGTGTGAGTGGGCCGGAATATAAAAGCACATTTTAAAGAGGGTCCGTTTAAAAACCGGTTAAAGCCCGTTTAACATTAAACATGTCCGTAGCCCGGTTAAGGCCCGACTAAAGCCCGATTAAGGTAGCCCGAATATAGCCCGAGGCCGACCGACCGAATATAAAGTGTACCATGCCCTCAATAACTAAGCCCGATTAGTTAAATGGGCGGACACGGTGTAGCCTTTGAAAGTCTTCAAGCCCGATTAAGCCCGACCGGTTGACACCCCTACCCACTCCACTATCGTTATCTCAATCCTTCTCTATTAAACTCTGATAAATACTGCCTCCTCTCTATCCTTGCTCTCACATTTTATTACCCATAGATAGAGCCATAATATTGTGATATTTTGTCAGTCATGTCCCAACTCTATGGAGATTGATTGGGAAATGGATTCAAGATCTTAAGCTTCTTCTAATGAGTTTTAATAGAACTTCAATCCAAAATTAGGAGTATGATTTAACTCTTGATGAGTACCAAAGGTCATCTGATGGAAAATCATACGTCATCATCTATGATGGAATGCTTGTATACGAGGATGGGTTTCTATGCTATTATTTCATTCTCAGTTTTTGACAACCTATATGAAATTTGGTTTGTCGGGGATCCTCAAGAGTTAAAAAATATAGGTATTGTACCCGAGCTTGCAGGGCCAGGGAGTGACGGAGTTGGGGTGAACAAACATAGAAACATGGATGGATTCTCAAGAGGTGGTGGTAGATTGGTTGATGTAAGGAACAAACAAGGATGATGAATTTTTAGTGTACTTCGATGATTTTTCTCATACGATGAAATCTTTTAACTCTTACGTAACATGAAGAATGAGACATTTTTGTAGCCCATAAGGAGACTATGAAGGCAAGGATTGGGAGGGTCTCTGAGTCAATGAAGGATGATAATGGTTAATTTTTCTTTTTATAAAAAAAAGAAAAAAAAGAGTGAATGTCTTCATTAATTTTTCGTTTTTTTTTACATCCTATAGAACTGCTCAAGGGGAATTTACTCACACACAAGAGGGGAGGGGGGATGATAGAAAAGGGGGGGGGGTGCGTGTGACAGGAATTGATCCCTAAATTACAAATCTAACGCGTACTCTATCAACAGAAGCTACAACTAGTGCGCTATGCACTAGATTCACATTAATTTCCTACCCCTATTTATGAAGGTCTGCAATACTCTTTTTCAGTCCAATGGAAGGTTAGATCCCATGGATTAAGATGCTCTTATTTTACCATGGGTGAAGGATATCTGGTCTTAAAATATTTGTGATTTTTGGTTGAAACAGGCAAAGACTTTATTTTTTTTCAGTAAATTCATTACTAATGCTTCCCCTACTTTAGGACTTGAGATATCGTATGCCATCCACAAAGATGTGAAGGTTTTGTGTATATTTTCTTTTGAAACAAACAAAGTCTTCGAGAAAAGTGTGAAAATTGGGACCATCCTATAAATAGATCGCTAACACCAAAGATGTATCCATGTTTCAAAAAAAGTTTACATTAAGATAAGAGAAAGTTATCCTCCACAATCATTAATACTTCTCCTTATAGGACAAAAGTTTGAAAATACTCCTACCTTCATTATGCTCCTTATCCCACGATGGAGGAGGTATTCCTTCACTGTCCATTTTTAATGGTTGTCTTGGAACCTCTTTAAATTGATACTATAAGATCATGTGAACATAATGATTCTAGGCATTCACTGGGAGCTTCTTTAGAACTCATCTTTACATAAGGCATGTAAAAGTGTATAGCAAATCACGTGGTTAGGATGATCATCATCAGCATTTCCCTTTTAATGTAATTAATATCTGAGACGTGAGGCCCATGACATTTAGACTGATCGAACCAGACACTATAAAGGTGGTCCCAGGTTGTGATAGGTTGATTATTCAATACAAATATTTTTTCAAGAAAAACTAAATGATTTAGTGAAGAAATATTTTGTTTTTGGATGAAAAAGTAGTTTTTTTATATGATTCATAAAAACATTTCTGAGAAAAGTTTGGGCATACTATTAGACTGTTATGGAAAAGACATCCATGTCCATGTGTATTCTGCATTGTCATTGGTTGGAGCCGTTAGTTTCAAGAAAACTAATGGCCTTGCCCAACCTTTGTACAAATTTTTTATTTGGTAAAAAGATTTTTTTGGATCATTCCTTAACGAGGACACATAGGCCACTAGGATGGTGACCCAAGAGGGCGGCCAAGCAGAAGTGGGCTTTGTGTGCAAGGGTGAGGGGGGGGGGGCGTGGAAATGCGGTAGGGATTGAACTTGAAATGGTGACCTAAGTCCAAGACTTGCTTTGACGTGTCAGGTTCAAACCACTGGACCAAGCTAGTGTCCGCATATGGTAGAAGGATGAGATGATTCTTCTAATAGTTGGATAGACCATGGATCAGTCAAGATTGATACTAATTCGATCCCAATTTAGATCGGTTTGGATCAAACAAAAATAATCCTAGGTTAAATTTTTTATTTTTATTTTTATTTTTTTTATTGTTTTACCCTTTCTCCATGACAATGATACCTTTGAACAATGACAAAATGATACATTACCTTCAAACTAGTTTTTAAAACCTCTTTATATCCCAAACTTAAAAACCTTTTGGGAATAAGAAAATTGGGACATGATCTGCCAAATCACATTTAAATTTAGAGCCTAATTATACAGCTCCCTGTATTAGCTTCCTGATTTTTTGAAACTCCCTTGCCAATTGGAAAACTTCATTTGTGTTAAAATTTGAAATGTTATCAAGAGACATGGGTTTATACTTGCCTACAACATTTAGTAGATATTTGGGTTACCCAAGAGGCTTTCTCATGTGGGCCTTGCAAAAAACTACCCTATCATATAATTGGACTATTTTCCTTGTTTGACTGTATTCACACCTAAATATGATAATTTTTTTTTATCATATATTAAAAAAAAAAATTAAATGAAGAAATAGAAAATAATTTTATAAATAAAATTGATTTTACAGTAAAACCTTTTCTTTAAATTGAACCTCCAATGAATATTTAAGATCATATGAACATAATCATTTTGATGCATAGGCTGCTTTACAGGTGGGACCTATTCATGTTTGTGTTTTCATCGTTTATACATGAGACACATATTACATTATAGCAATAGGGACCAGCCTTAAAAGCTATTTCTTAGTAAATTTTAGGGCATGTCTTTACATGGCCTGCTTTGCAAATCACATGACCACAATAACTGATGTAAAAAAATATCTGATTAGGTGAGGCCCATGACATTAAGACTAGTCCAACCACATAGATGTTACAAGTTTTTATGTTCTATACAGGTGGTCCCAAGCTTGAATAAAGGAGGAAGCAATGTTAAAATCTTGAGACTTAAGTTTACGGAAAGGGATGGGGCAAAGAGTATCTTGAACACCTGATATATTATTAAACCCTAATTTATAAAGGATTGAGTTTTCCTTAAGCTGCATTTCTCATCAATTGTCATTATTGCATTTGGATAGGTATGGTGCCAGGAACACTGAAAAGCATTTTGGACCTCTAAAAATTTAAGTAACGATAATTATAACAGTAGATTTGTGGTTGAACCATCGCCATGAGTGAAGAAATTTTCTCCTTTTTATAATTTTCAAAGTCTCCACAGATAAATCCGACATGATACCTCATTATGAATTTATTATCAAGCATTTAAAAATTGACCAAAACGATTATAATAATATCTCTACATACAAAAGATTGCTGCCTGGTCATGTGGTTCTTGCATTAGCTAATGGGCCAATGACATCATACAAATAGGCATCTCTACTTAGGGGGTGGGGTGGTCATTTTGTCAAGCCATTTGTCTGATGAGCATAGAGGTGTGTGCCCGGGCATGGATCTTTTTCCCTTTCTTGAAAGTGGGGAATAATTCCTTTGTGTATCCTTGTACCTAACATGCTTTTTAAGATTCAAAGGTGTATAGATGGCATGAGACTAAAACCTTTTAGGGGATTTCTGACTCCTTTAATTGTGAATTTTTCTGTTATTTTTTTATAGGAAAAGTATGGGCACACTGTTGGTGTACCATAAGCTAGCACCCTCTGTCTCTCTCTCTTGAAATAACTCCTCTGCCCCTCCTGCATGATACCCATCCTACGTTCCATTGGTGCCACTCTTTAACTTATTGTATATTAGTGGTGGTTTCACTTCTTAATACCAAAATCAAACCAATTAATAAACAGTTTATTGCTTCTGGTTTAAATAATTCATTTACTGATGTGATGCTTTGATTGAACTTGGGGTTCATCATTAATTCCCATCTTATTTGGGAGAGGTTGAAAATACCCTTCCCCAACCCAATCAGAGGATCAATGCTCATGTTGAAGAGATTCTCTTTCACCATGGGAGAAGAGAATCTGTGTCCTACCAATAATGTCTCAAAAAGGAAAACATGACCCCCCCCCCACCCCTCTCTTATGAAACATAATTCCGTTACGTGTTAAAATAAGCTTGCTCATGAGATGGTGAAAACATTTAAATGGTGACTGCCTGACTGGTGAGAGGTTGGAATAGAATACCCTCCTTGCTTACAGCTGGATTAAAAGTAATACCTTAGAGAGGTCCCAAGGCCCAACACTATAAAGTCCAATTCAGTTATTGTTGAGTACTGTGGAGGAATGGTTCACAAAGCAAGGGCATTCCAACATATATATAAGACTGAGTAGCCAATTTTGTTGGAAGTTGGAAGTGGTAGGTTGATTGGTTGGAAGTGGTAGGATGACAAACATTAAGCACCAAACCTATATAGAAGGGGAAGTTAGAAGTGGTAGGTTGATTGGTTGGAAGTTGGATGACAACCATTAAGCACCAAACCTATATATATTAGGGGATTAGTAAAGTGAATTGGAAGGAAAAAGTTGACATTGTGACTTCATCTTTTGAAAGACATGGTTCCTCCAACAGATTTTTTTCCTCATTTAGTATTCAAGATAACAATTAGGTCCATAAAACAAAGTATTTCGTGTTTTTTTTTTGGGAAAATGTTTTTTGTGGGTGAATGCAATTTTTGCGCATAACAAAGGTCAATGGGAATATACGAGGAAGTATTCACAGAATAGTCATTACAGATCATTTTGCCCCCCCTTATATGTTTGGGCGTAAGGCCACATTCACCACATATATTTTTTTCACCGTTAGGTGAAGAAAGAATCTCTTCTCTCTTTACCAATGATGATATGATGTTATGATAGGACTTTAAGAAGAGCAAATGTTGTCATCAGCTCATGTCTCTATTGTTGAACAGTCCAGATTATTCTTTTTCAGTCCAATCAGAGGTTTAGATCCTATGGACGAGATTCTCTCTCTTCACCATGTACTAAGAGAAATCGGTCTAAAACAAATTACAAGAAGGAAACCACTCAGGCGAAACTCCACAGGTTTTCTAGTCTACCTGCCATGAGTTCAATCCTCTCCAGATATGTGAAGATAAATTATTAGTCTCAATATAGTCTCAATCCCCACATGGTAACCACCACACTCCATCTCACACTACCAATGGATGTGGGGTTGCATTCCAAAGGTGGATCTAAAATCTCATGAACGGTGTGAGATGGGTGCTAGATCCATGGACGGTGTGAGATAGAGTGAGTGGTATCTGGACTCCGGAATCGCTCTAATACGGCCACCTATTCTAACCATCATGTGAGGAAAACTTTCTATCATTACTAATTTTTTTCCTTTTTATTGTCTCTTTTTATTTCTTCTCTCCTTGTTTGGATAGTGGGGAATATGGGAAGAGTTGTGAGATTAGGATATCATAAAAAAGAGAAGCGTGAGTGTCTCGTACAAAGTCAGATTGCAATTCTGCACTTATAAGCGGGGAGGGTGACAGACGTCTAGTAGGGTGGCATTTAGTGGGAAAAAAAAGGTGTAGAATCCATAGATGATATGTGAGTGGACATGTACAAGAATAAGCACACTGGCATTCCCAGAAAAAGCATTTTTGAGGATTAGATGACGCCAAATGAACTAACTAAAGAGTAATATTCGACTGAAAGGCCAGAAATTAAACCAAAGCTTGACAGTCCAACATAACAAAAAGTTTCCTCAAACAAAAAGCTTCATTCGACAGCCACAATGAGAAAAAAAAAAAAAATTTGCCGATTTAGCAACCTCAATAAATACCCGAAAGGAATCCTAGACTATTACTTGAGGTAATATTGGAAGTCCAACTCAAAATCTTAAGGTATCAGATGGAGAGAGCTCCTTAAGTACATGAAAGTACCAATACCAAGGATCTAAACAAACTCACAACATTTCAATAGTCATATAAAACAAAGAGAAAATTACTTGATTACCCACTTATGGGTTTCCCTTTACAAAATTATCCACCAAAAGTTTCAATTAACAAAAATACCCAAAATTAGGTTTTCCTCTACAAAATTACCCACTTAAAGTTTAAATTAACAAAAATACCCAAAATTGAGTTTGGGTTTACAAAACTACCCACACAAAAGTTTCAGTAATAAAAAAAAAATACATGATTATATGTGGAAGATGAAGACTCACTATTTTGGGTAGTTTTGTAAACCCAAACCTGATTTTGGGTATTTTTGTAAACTGAAATTTTGGGTGGGTAGTTTTGTAAACACATACCAATTTTGGGTATTTTTGTTAACCAAAACTTTTTGTGGGTAATTTTGTGAAGGAAAACCTAAAAGTGGGTAATCATGTAATTTTTCCTAAAACATATTCATTCTGTGATTTTCGTTATGTCCCAAATCAAGGTAGGCCAAGAGGAAGTAGCAAGATTAATATCTCCAAAACAAAGATCCTTTTTAGATACATACTAAACCAGATGAGTATGAACAAGAGACATCTTGAGTTTGCAAAGCAAAAGAGAAACTAGACCAGAACCGGCAATAATCGACCCCTTTGAAAGTTTATGGTTCAGATAGAATGATAATTTTGATAGAAGCAGAGGGGCGGCAGCAGAGTTCAAAACCCAGAATTGGGATCTAGATCACAATCGGTCAGCACTCGGGATCGATGTGGAATCGGCCCTAATCCTAGTTTTTGAAACTTGATCAATCGGAATTGGTATCAGCCTGGGCCGGCCAATTCTGATCAGAAGCAGACCCGATTTTTAAAACTCTGGGTGGCCGAACTGAAACCAATACTGATATTGATAGTTCTCTGAAACCAAGGGTTTAAAACTTGGAAAAGATCAAGGCCGATGCCATTCTGATACTGATTAGGATTGGCCTGGATTAGACCCTATCAGACAGATCTACAGAAATTAATTTTTATTATGATTTTTTTTTTTTTAATCTTGGAACTACACACATTTAACGGGATAAAAAGATCAGAATCAAGATCGATTAAGGCCAATATTGTTCTGATCCGATCCGAGTTTTAGAACTATAGAGTCAACAACTCCTAGTGCCACAGTAAAAAAAAAAAAAAAATCCTCCACCATCCATGACTGATCCTGTTCGAAAGAACTGAAGGCGAAACAAAAATGAAACACCAACCACCACCACCAAGATTCCTTGGGATTTGTTCGGTGGACAGGAAGGAACAAGATAATTGATGCCTTGGTCGTGGGTTTTATCTCTGATGCTATCAGATAATGATTCTAGCCCCATCCATGGATGTCTGTCTGGCTCCACTGCCTTTGGTGGGCATAACCCCCTGACCCACACCTGTAATCTCCTTCTTTCCTTCCTTCTTGCACTTGGGGCTCTCAAAGCCTCAGCCTCACTACGCCATGGCCTCCACCCCACTCACCAGTCATCACCAACCAACCATCCATTTCATGCTGTGCAGCGTCCAGCACGCACTGAAACGATATCCATCTACCCACCCCACCCCACTCCCTTACAAACATTTGCTTTCTGGTTCTGATAATACATTACTCTTTACCATTCCTGAGGCTCCATTTGTTTCGACGTAGGAAATTTGCCTTGTAAAATTTAACTTGGAAGGGTTTCTTTTAACTTCGAAAAAAAAAATTGTTTCTTGTTTTTTTAGGGGCACTGCAGGTGGGGGAAGCGCCTCTTGGTGGTGGCTGCCAGTAGCATAGAGAGCTGGCCTAAGAGGCACTCCCCCATTACCCCTTCTGGCCGCCCTCTCCTTGGCGGCCCTGCCATTCTAGTGGCCAATGGGCAATGGGCCCTCAACAGGAATGACCCCCCAAATAATGGGGAGGATTGAATTGAGTTTAAATCCCATGATTGAAAAGTCAATTGTACTGTAACCACAACTATCATTTTCTGTTCTGGGTTTTTTTTTTTTTTTATTATTATTTTTTTGGAGGGGGGATGCCTACCAATTACCCACCTTATGACAGAACAGACAGCCTATGAAAAAGGTCCACTTGACCGCATGTCGAAAATTTCTAAACTGAATTAAAATTAATAAAAATACTATGGTTTTTTCTTTTTTTTTTGGGGGGGATAGAAACACCTCAGTAATCTAAGAACATGACAAAATTCAGAATGAACTGAAAACAAATGAAGTTTACAAAATTTCCTACAAATTATCAAAACCTCTTAAGACTAATAACTCATACTGTTGGAGAGAATGCACTCACACCTCTCTTTCCAACTAACAAATAGATGAGGACCCTGTACATATAAATGCCTATGATGAGAGAGACTGGCAACAAATATTGGGTTCTCTTTTCTCTTTTTTTTTGCACTCTCATACCTCCCTCTTTCCAACTAACAAATAGATAAGGAACCTGTACATATAAATGCCTATGATGAGAGAGACTGGCGACAAATGTTGGGTTCTCTCTTTTTTTTTCTCCCCTTTAATTATTGAAGGTGGTGAGGAGTGGATGTCAGTTCCTTTCACCCTCAGCCTACACCAAATAATTAGAAAAGACCACCAAAAAACTATAGATCGAGCAGATCTATAAACTAAAGAATAAGAGGGAAACAACTAAAAAAATAAGGTAAAGATGTATTTGATATCCATGCCTGCATCAAAATTTTGCTGAGCTAGTGCGGCGAAGTTGGTATTTAGGCACTGCACTCGGATCAAAAGGAAAAAGCATCTGCATCTCCTGCTTAACAGAACAATGAGGGAAGTAAATCAGTCTACTAACATCTCTCATCTGAATTACCTGGCTCCCTTAATAAGATCACTCTTAACACAGTTTCCCAAAGAATTTGGAATCAGGAATTATCCCATTAAAAATAAATAATATGGTGCTTAAAGCAGAAGCAGTTGCACAGCAAAGGCACTCTAGGTGCGTGAGAGTTCAAATTTTAAAGATACTTGGGTGTGAGAGGGGAACACCAACCTTTTCCCCTAATAATCAAAAATGAGTATTTAGTAGGCAATAGGAATGCACTTCATTACACATGTTTAAATGATTGGGAGATAGATAATTTCTAGACATCCTAATTCCCCATATGTAGTAGTTAATATCAAAATACAGAAAAGTTGCTACAACAAAGTACACCCATTTCATGATTATGACAAGATGTTACAGAACAGTCCATTTGATCTAATCAACGAAGGTTCAAATTCACAACCTCCAATAGCCATGTACATAGATACCAAACGTTTTACAAACTTCTTTTATCCTCATTAAAGGCAGAAAAGATAGGGTATAGATATTGAAATGGTAATTTGAAGCGAGGACAACTAACTGATCCTTGGGCTCTTCTGCAAACTGAGGATCTTTTGTCATTTGTGGATACATAGGATATCGCCATAATGGTTTTTCCATTCTTAATACCTTCCATTTGCTACTTTTACTTGATTCCCCCCGAATTTTTGTTCCTTTTTACAAAAGATTCATAGGGTATCACAAGACTTCCCCTATGCAACCAGTTAAACCTTCCCATCCCCACCCAACTCTCATTCTTGACAACAACACATGCTATCCTTCCCGAGACAGAGTTTTGAGGTACAATATGGATTAGTTGATGGGGTGTGAGTACATTGAAAAGAGGGCGAAGGGAAGAAAGAAAGGGAAAAGGCCATCAGTTTACTTGTGCTGGGCCGCAACTGGCCAATTCAATAGGCCTCAAGGTAAGCTTGTTTGGCAGAAAATGTGGAGGTACAAAGGCAGTCAGCCCACGTTCACTTTAGTTGGCCTGGACCTGCAACTAGACCTTTAATTGGGGCTCAAAGTAAGACTTACTGAACTCTTGCTTGGGCCAATGTACAACTGCCTTGTGGTCCTACATGACAACTCAAGAAATATTTATTTAGTTGGTTTAGCATCTCACTTAAATTCAATCTCCTAGTTCATGGAAGTTATCAAGAGATTATTGAAAGAAAGAGTCTAAATTGATGGAGGATACTAGCTTGGGAGGTTTCTATAAGTATGTAACCTAATATACCTTAGCTTATGTATATAATGTGAAACACCTCTTCAATGAGCCTTTCAATCACCAGATAAAATTCACCAAGACCACTTGTACAGCATGCTATGTTATGTATACACCTAAAAAAGCAGGTTCCAAACATTTCTATCACTTTACACTGTCCATCAAAATGTCAAGCTCATGTGGTATAACAATTCATAACTAAGGCTGCGTTTGGTAACATTCTAAAAAAACGTTTCTGGAGTTTTTTTCATTCCCATAATAAAGCGGTTGGTGCATTTATGGTGTGTTTCGTTTTTTTTTTCTGAACAAAAAGTGAAAAAA
>NC_056557.1:28536930-28585586 GCF_013358625.1 Macadamia integrifolia | reverse complement strand
AAAAAAAAAAAAAAAAGGAAAAAAAATGAGAATTTACGGAACAACAAAAGGTAGTTTCATCGTTCCAGTTTCGTTCAAAAAAAAACAAAAAACACAAGACATTTTGACACATAAACTAAAATTTCCGTTTTTGACACAAAACGTTACCAAACGTAGCCTAAGTAGATGACTGGCTCTATGGCTCATGTGGAATAGATGAGTACCACTCTAAGCAGTCATGACTGCCTGATGCCTGATTGGGCCTTATTTTGGGCCATTGATGGGTTTAATGGGTACTGGTTTACTTGTTTATGGGATTACTTTTATAACAGGCCTAAAGTACTAAGTCCATGAGGTGGGGGTGACGTTAGTACACGAGATTAGTGTCTTAAGTCAGGATACTTAATAGCTAGTATAGAGTTCTGTTTTGAGTCTATTTATTTTATTCAGTATGTGAAAGTGAATAGGAGTCCTTCTATGAGACTATTAGGATTCTGCATCGTTTAAGATTTCGGGCTTTGTTGAAACCGGGACCATTTCGATTGCACAATTCGTTTAACCATTTCAGCAGTAAAAATGGCCATTGTTTTGCCAAAACTTTAGGATAACCCCAATTAAGCATACGTAAAAATATTGGAACCTTTAGAATAAAAAAAAAAAAAAAAAAAAAATTTCAAAATGGTAGTTTGGTTCAAACCTAGATTGCTAGTGTTTTGGCACCTTGTTGTACAATTTCTTTAATATAGCCTATTCTACACACAATTTAGTACTAAGCACACAAAATTCGATGTAAAAAACTAAAATATACATTAAAATTAAAAAAAAATATATAATCATACACTTACAAGTAGTCAACTACCAATGTTGACACCCCTACCTTTCCTCCAACTCTGTTTCAGTACCACATCGAAATCTGGGAAGCCTACAAGATTGAATCTTACTTGGAGATATCGTAGATCCGTCTATGGTGTCTGACAAATAAAGTATTAAAGCCCAACCACTAAATGTTTATCCTATTTTTTACAAAAACTAATATTTAGGAAAAATGGTATACCTCCAAACTGGAATCGTGCACAAATCTAACAAATTGTCAATGTAGCTGCATTGTAGTAGTCCCCAACACCTTGTTCCACCATGAAATATAGGTGATTTGGCCAAAAAAAAAAAGGTTTTTGGACTTTTCCCCCTTACTATCAAAACCTCTTGAAATACACAAAAATATCAACCTATTTCGATCAAAATATTGCTTTTATAAGCACTAATATATAACGTTTCAACTGAAACGATACTGAAACCTAAACAAGACCCAAAATCCTACCGAAATGCCAAAATTTTGATCAAAACTGTGCGTACCTAGTGAGTCAACCTACATTTCGTTTCGCCTCATGTCAAAACCGAAATAAGTTATGAGATTTCATCCGTTTAAACCGAAAGATTGAACCTTGGAATTTTGAGTCATTATATATAAAAAACATAACCCAAGTCGATCAAGCTTGTTTTGAATAATAGAAAATGATGTTTTTAAGAGTTTTGGCCCAGCTGAGTTGTGCAAACATGGCCGAAGTCTCTTCTTCAGACAACTGGTTTCTTCCTTTAGACTTCTTCTTCTTGTTCTGATCTTCATCGCCTTCAATTGCTATATCTTCTTGTTCTTGTTCTTCTCATCTTAATGTTTAATATCTTCTTTCTTCTCATCTTATTTTTTAATGTCTTCTTTCTTCTCATCTTAATGTTTAATATCTTCTTTCTTCTCATCTTAATGTTTAATATCTTTTTTCTGCTCTTCCATACCGAATATCTATCTCATTAATCTACCGAGACATTGTTCCTAACCTTTAAATCTGACTTCTGGTTTCTGTTTGCATCATAGATAACCAATTTCTGAAATCAGACAGTCAATATGGACCTTTTTTTTCTCAGTTTTTGAAGTCAACTTAAAACAGAAGCAGCCTGGAAATTTTCTATCAGATTTTATCTGATTTTCAAGATTTTGGTTCAATTGATAGGGCTGAATAAATTGTTTACTCAACCAGAGCTTCAGAGTATTATGACCACCAGATTTTGAAATCCTTAACTCTCCTATCATTCATCCAATCTGTCCAAATACTGTTCATACTGGTTTTCTATTGGATCCGGGTAATAATTGTAGTTCTTCGCTACTAGATCCTTTCTAGAACCCTGAACTGCACTATCATCAGAGTCTAAAGAAGTTTCAACTTCCAGTCCATTGCTCGGAAATGTACCATTAATCAAAACATTGGAAGATATCAACACTGAATCTAACAATTTCTGAAATCATCCTCGGCTCCACTTTCAAAAAATTCTATCTGCGGAACAAGAATAATGTTTCTTTGTACGCCAATCACCCTTTTTTGGAAAAATCAACCACCTTACGTTCATCTTCTGAGGAATATGAATTTAAGAACTTCAAAGGTGTTGCAGATAATTATGATTAATGTGGACTACACTACAATTCCAATAGCTCCTCCTCTGGAACTGAAGCAAGTAGGCAAACAAGTGCATAGACTAGTAGTTGACCAGGTTCACACCCTACGGCTGATCTAAAATTAACTATTTCCAAGGAACTAGCCTTATTAACATCACATTCTTTTGTGGTTTACTAATTATATACTTTCCTTGGCTGGCCCAGTGAAGTTAATAACAGGACAGGAACACCAATAAAGAAACCAGAATAAAATGTTGCAGACACTGATCTTCCTCAGGATTGCTTGTTAGCCTTTGTGATATTTCAAGAGTTTCCAACAAGTAATGAGTGTTCAACAAAACCATGTTGTGGAGCATACTTAAAGAATCACAATAAATCATGAACAGCTAACAATACTGAATATAATTCCCAAGATCATCTTCCGGTAACAAGAGAGTGTGCACTAACAATTTGCAACAAGGTCTATTAAAACAATGGACACCATTTATTTAGATCCAGACCACTATTCCAACTCCACATCATGAAACCATTATCACAATGCAGTGAATACCCAAAAGTATCATAATTAATGGCATGTCCAAAAAATTTATGCAGGCATAATATTTAAGGAAAATAAATTGCGAGTGATTTTTTAGATGTTGCATCTACCATGTTGAATTCATTTATAGTAGAATGGACTAGCAATCTCAAAGAATGGTGGTCCCCATTCCTAAGAGATGTTTCTGTTTTGTGTTTGAGGGCCAACAGGGAGGGATGGCACACAATGCACTAGAAGCAGGTAATCTTGTAGCAATATGTTTTCAACAAGACAAACAGAGAATTATTTGCAAGCTCTGAATCAAGATTTGAAGTATTGATATGTTTTTCTGCTCTACCATCTGTTATTGTGTCCAGACCTCCAACATGACTCTAACAGGGAAATCAGAATAGAAGAGAGAAAGAAGAAAGAAGAAGAAGAAGACGAAGTTCGGTGAAAAGAGTTGGGGAGCTTAGGTCAATACCTCTCCCCTGTATTCACTAATATGAAATAAAAAGTGAGATTACATAAATGTCCTTTTTACTAACATGAAATACAAATATATGCTTATTTTCATTCTATTTACTTTACTATTCCACCCTTACAATATGTACTTCTAACACTACCCCTCAAGTTGGAGAATAAATATTATACATGCCCAACTTGCTTAAGAGACTATGGACCTGCAATAAGTTTATTCCTTTTGTCAACACATCAGGTAGCTGATTTCTTGTCTGTACAAAGGGAGTGCATATGTAACCAGAGTCAATGTTTTCTTTAATAAAGTGCCAATCAACTTCAACATGTTTTGTACGATCATGATTATGGGCTACACTAATGGCAGCCTTCTTGTTGTAGTACAACCGCATGGAATCCTTAGTCACAAACCCCAATTCTTGAACGAGTCTCTTCAACCAAAGGAGTTCACATACTCCATGTGCCATGGCTCTAACTCTGCCTATGCACTTAATCTAGCCACCAAATATTGGCTTTTACTTCTCCAGGTAACCAGGTTTCGACCTACAAAGGTGTAATATCCTGATCCGGACCTTCTATCGATAATAAAGCCTGCCTAATTAGCATTAGTATATCCCTTAATTTTCATATGGTCATGTCTAGTGAACAGAAGTCCTTTTCTTGGGCTGGACTTCAAGTACCTAAGAATATGATACACAACATCTAAATGCCCACTCTAAGGTACAGGCATGAACTAACTCACTACACAAGCAACAAAAGCAATATTCGAACGAGTAAGGGGGAGATAGAGCAACTTTTCCACCAATCTTTGATACTTCCCTGCACAATTAGAGGGTGTCCACCATCATCACCTATTTACATCCTTGTCTCTTTCAGAAGGTCCAACACAAACTTTCTTTGACAGATATTCATACCCATTTTTTATCTTGACAATTCAATTCCCTAGAAGTGTTCAAGGTACTAAGGTCTTTAATCTCAAATTGTCGTGCTAAGTAGGATTTGAGTCTATTTCCTCTTGGTCATTCCCAGTGAATGTAATGCCCGAAATTTTGGAACCTTAGAATATATATCTTTTTGTGTTATTTTCTAAGCTTGCTTAAATATTTTTAATGACTTAACCTAGTGGTTAGTACCTCAGCTATCTAAAGATTTTAGGTTCAAATCTTGTTAGTAGTAAGTAAGGGGGTTTTATTTAATTGATTTCTTTTCTTTTATTTTAAAACATTCTTTGTGGACCCCACCCCTTTTAAACTAACCGTGGGAGTGGGAGAGAGAAAAAGAGGGGGAAGAGAAGAGAGATCCGTGGGAGTGTAGGAGAGAGAAAAAAGGGGGAAAGAGAGACGTGAGGAAGGAGAGAGAGATAAAAACGAAAAGGGGGGAGAGAGTTGAGATCGAGGGGGAATAGGAGAAAGGGCATGGGCTATAACAAGAAAGAAATAAAGAAAGAAAGAAAGCAGGATCGTGAGAAAGAAAGAAAGGGGAATTTGGTGCCTATTTCACTATTTTTTCTGCTCACTCCAAGTAATGAAGTTTCCTCTTATCCTTAATTTAAGTTATTGGTTCTGCTAATTCTTCTTTTGGGACAGTTTCAAATGTTGGTTTCTTCTTTTGGAGCTCAAATCAAATATTCAGTTAGACTTGTGATCTAATATTTAGGGTTTTTGGGACCCTAATTGTTTTTAGGGTTAGGGCTTTCTTAGGACCCAAACCGTGTGACCTAAATCTAATATTAATATTCTTTCATATCAAGGTCTAAGATTCAATTCATAGGGACCAAATATAATATTCTTTATGGGACCCAAATCATGGGTGAGATAGTAATTAATATACGGTATTATTAATTTCAGATTGGGACCTCCTAGACACTTGGGACTCAAAGCGGAGGTAACACGTTTGCAAACGGAGGTATTTGAATTAGTTTTGAACTAGGAGATTAAATTAATTTCAGGTTGTGATTGACTTGAGCATTCAGAGCTCAGAGGGTGGAAGTAGGAGACATGCAGGCTGAGATAAGTGGGATTACACCACAGGTGTGTGGTTTGACTGTAAAATGTGATGTTTGGTATGCTTGTTTCGTTGATATATCCTGATTTATACTTATTTTGAATTGTGTTTATGTGTGACGTGAGTTCATGGGGGGTGATTGACATTTGATGAGGTGACTATTATTATGTGATGTATATTGATGTTGGTTCTTACGTGGAGATTTTACCTGTGTTTTTACATGTTTGTACTCCTAAAGAAAAAGATTTTATGAACAGTGATTTGGTGAAAGTGTGCGAGGGTAAATAGCTACTCCGTATTATACCAGAGAGGGGTATCCCATTGAGCCGATAGACTAATACCCATTGTGCACAGTGGTGACGACAGTGTGATTGTGGGGGTTAAGTTTCCCTCTCTTATTATGGGCGGTGGTAGCTTATTTCCTTCAGTGCCGGCTAAAGTGTGATATTTTTAAATGATCGTGTTTTATTAAGAGTGTGGTTTGAGAAACTAAAACTGTTAGTTTTAACTGTTGTTTTTGTCTGGTTGTTTACCTTGTGATGTGCTCTTACTATTTTCCCTTAATGAACTGTTGAGCTTAATCCATTATTTTAACATCACAGATAATTGAGATGAAAGTATGCTTGGAGCAGATTTTGAGGGCGACTCGAAGACTTCTTTATTTGTTCTGCTTCTATTTTCTTAAAGGGAGTGCAGTGATGACTTTTAGAGGTAAACTCTAATAATATGGATTTTGCATTTTAACTGGGACATATCTTAGGTTGCCACCAGTAGTACTTAAAATTTATAGCAATGGTAGATTATTTTTGTGGAGACTTGATTTTTTACGAGTTCTAACATATGCTTGATTTTGGTGACTATTTTGGATCATTTGATTAATGCCCGTGAGGGCTGTACCCTTACCTGTATTTGGGTTTGGGTCATGACATAATGCAGGTAAGGGTATAGCCCTTTGTCATGACCCAAACCTATACCCTTACCTGTATCTGGGTTTGGGTCCCTTACCTGTATCTGGGTTTGGGTCAACCCAAACTCAGATACAGGTAAGGGTACAACCCTTGTGGGCATTGATCAAATCATCCAAAACATTCACCAAAATCAAGCATGTTAGAATTCGTAACAAATCAAGTCTCCACAAAAATAATCAATCATTGCTATAAATTTTAAGTACTCCTACTGGCAACCTAAGATATGTCCTAGTTAAAATGCAAAATCTATATTACTAGAGTTTACCTCTAACAGTCATCACTACACCCCCTTTAAGAAAATAGACACAAAACAAATAAAGAAGTCTTCGAGTCGCTCTCAAAATCCGCTCCAAGCATATCTTCATCTCAATTATTTGTGACGTTAAAATAATGGATTAAGCTCAACAGCTCAATAAGGGAAAATTGTAAGAGCACATCACAGGGTAAACAATCAGATAAAAACAACAGTTAAAACTAACAGTTTTAGTTTATCAAACCACACTTTTAATAAAACACAATCATTTTTATCATATTTTAGCCAGCACTGAGGGAAATAAGCTACCATAGCCATAATACGAGAGGGAAACTTGGCTCCCACAATCACACAATCACACTGTCGTCACCACTCTGTGACTAAGGGCCTGTTTGATAACGTTTCAAGAAACACGTTTCTGCCGTTTCTGGACAAACGTTTGATAAAACTGTTTTGTTTCACTTGTTTTCAGAAATAATAATTGAAATTTCTACCTATTTATGGTTCAAGAAACGACCCTTCGCCATTTCTAGAAATGACTCATGGCCATTCTTTTTCTAGTTACTATCAACTTCTAGAAACATGACTTATCAAACACTTTTAATTCCGATTCTGTTTCTAGAAAGGGAAATTTATGTTTCTGCCGTTTCTTGAAACAGAAATGGCAGAAACGTTATTAAACGGGCCCTAAATATGCATTACTGTGCACAGTGGGTATAAGTCCTGTGGCTCAACGGGACACCCCTTTATGGTCTGGTATAGAGTAATCTATTTACCCTTGCACACTTTCTCTTTTCACACTTTCACAAAATCACCATTCATAAAACCATTTTCTTTAAGAACATAAACATGTGAAAACATAGGTAAAATCTCCACGTAAGAACCAACATCACTATGCATCACACAATAATAGTCATCTTCATCAAATATCAATCACCCCCATAAACTCATGTAACACATAAACACAATTCAAAATAAGTATAAGTTAGCACAAATCAATGAAACAAGCATACCAAACATCACATCTTACAATCAAACTTCAAACCACACACTTGTAGTGTAATCTCACTATAATCCACTTACCTTGGCCTGCATGTCTCCTACTTCCACCCTCTGAGTTCTGGATGCTTAAGTCAATCACAACCTGATATTAGTTACATCTCCCATTAATCTCCTAGTTCAAAACTAATTCAAATACATCTGTTTGCAAAAGCGTTACCTCCCCTTTAAGTCTCAAATGTCCAGGAGGTCCCAATCTGAAATTAGTAATACCCTATATTAATTACTATCTCGCCCATGATTTGGATCCCATAAAGAATATTATATTTGATCCCTATGAATTGAATCCTAGATCTTCATATGGAATATTAATATTAGACTTAAGTCACACAGTTTGGGTCCCATACTGGGTCCGAAGAAAAACCCTAATGGGTCCCAAGAAAACCCTAACCCTGAAACAAAACCCTAAAAACAATTAGGGTCCTAAAAACCCTAAATATTGGATTATAAGTCTAAATGAATATTTGATTTGGGTCCCAAATTTGGTCCTAAAAGAAGAAACCAACATATGAAACCTAGGATAAGACCAATATTGAGTCCCAAAAGAAGAACCCGTAGAACTAACTTAAACTAGAGATAAGAGGAAACATTATTACCTGGAGTGAGCAGAAAAAATAGTGAAGTAGGCACCAAATTCCCCTTCCTCTCCCTTTCTTTGTTTCTCACGATCCTGCTTTCTTTCTTTCTTTTTATAGCCCACACCCTTTCTCCTATTCCCCCTCGATCTCAACTCTCTCCCCCCTTTTCGTTTCTATCTCCCCCTCCTTCCTCACGTCTCTCTCTTTCCCTTTTATCTTTATCCCTCTTCTCTCACGTCTCTCTCTCATTTCCCCCTCTACACTCCCACAACTCTCTTCTATTCCCCCTCCTTTTCTCTCTCCCACACTCCCATGGTTTGTCTAAAAGGGGTGGGGTCCACAAAGAATGTTTTAAAATAAAAGAAAAGAAATCAATTAAATAAAATCCCCTTACTACTAACAAGATTTGAACCTAGGACCTCTAGATCGCCAAGGTACTAACCACTAGGCTAACTCATTAAGTTATTAAATAAACTCTAACTTTAAATATATTTAAGCAAGCTTTGAAAATAACATAAAATATATATATATATATATATATATTCTAAGGTTTCAAGATTTGGGTCATTACAATTACAACAATATCATCCACAAAGACAATAAGGCTATGATATTACCACTACCTTGACAGATGAACAGTGTGTGATCAGTATGACTCTGGGTGCATCCATTCTTTAGAATACTCTGTCTAAACCTCACAAGCCAAGCCTTCGGAGACTGTTTAAGACTATAGAGAGATCTCTTAAGGTAGAACACTTTACCTTCAATTGTAGGAAACTTGAGGCCTGAAGGAACTTCCTTATACACTTCCTCTACAAAGTTCTTATGAAGAAATGAATGCATTCTTCACATCCATGTAATATAGAGGCCAGTTTTGGTTGGCAGCTATTGATGAAAGGACTCCTATCAAGTTGTGCTTAGCCACTAGAGCAGATGTCTCTTGATAGTCAATTCCTTACAATTGACTTATCTCTTGGCAACCAACCTTTCAACGATTCCATCTGACCGGTATTTGATTGAGTATACATATCTGCCACCTGTTGGTACTTTTCCTATTGGAAGGTCGACAAGATCCCGGGTACATTTCTTCTCAAGAGCTCCCATCTCCTCACTCATATCTTCCTTCCACTTGAGGCTAGTCATGGCCTCATTGACATTCTTGGGAATAGGAGTTACGGAAATGGTAGCCGAATAAGCAAGATCTATAGGAGAGATTGTGATGTAGATCAAACCTTGAAGATGAAGAGAAAAACAAGAGCCACAAAACATTGTTCACGGAACACTGTGCACGTGAACAGTAATGCATCAGAAAATACTGTTCACGTGAGCAGTACTTTGTTTCAAAATCTTCTATTTCAGTTTCCTATTTAGTTAACTCTAGTTAGTTTCTATTTTCTTAGTGAGCTAGTTAGTTTCCTATTTTGTTGATCAAAAGAAGTTTCTATTTTGTAACTTAGTTTAGTTTCCTTTATATCACTAGTTGTTAGTTTCTAATTTATTCTTACTTGGTTTACAAGTTAGAAGTTAAATTAAAAGGTTTTATTTTCAGCATTGGTTTCATTATTTATAATGTCTTTGGGTCCAAGCAATGTAAGGCTATTTCAAGCCCATCAATATTAATGAGAAGACATATTTGGGTTTAAAAAAATAGATGGCTTATGCTGTTGTGCTGTGAGATGCCCATTCACTAGTTCTTTGTCCCCCTCCTCAACCCTCCATCGAATCCTCTCTCTTTTCTTATTTTCCTTTTATTTGTTTGTTGTGAGAGTGTTTGAGAGCTAGAACCACGCCTATTGGAAGGCATTTTCTCTATTCAGCCAAAATTTCAGATCCTACCTGGGATTAGGATCACTTGTGATTCTAGTCCTACATTATTTGGTATCAGGGCCTAGCCAGAACAAGGATGGAGCCACATGATTTTCGTGAGGAACTTTCTTCATACATCTTCCTTGAATAGGTAGATGAATTGGACATGTATTTTGACAACTACAACTTGACAGAGACGCAATGACTTCGATATGTTTGTTCCCAGATGAGTGATTGTGTTCGAATACAATGGAGAGTCCATGAAAGGCAACTTCAAGTTCAAGGACGTGAGCCTAGAACGTGGGAAAAGATGTAGTATGAGTTGGCATGTATGTACCTATCTAAGCATGAACGAAGAATGTATTTCCCTCCACCAGAAACCACCCACAGTTGACAAGAGCATGAAGAAATCATCATCCTCTATTGCGCAATGCATTGCAAAGGAGTAATAAGAGAAGACACCATCGAGCAATGAACCAAAGTCAGAATTTGAGGTTAGTGTTGGTGAAAATCCAGCAACTCCTACTATCGAGGGAGAGGTAGTAATTATGTTCCTATCAAAGAGATTAATATGGATATATTCGAAAGCAACATAATCACAATTGTGGACAAAGACATGGAACCCAAGGAGAATGGTGCTTCAACATCTGTGATGACTGTGAACAGCCAAGAGGAAGATCCTAAAGAGCTTGAAATTGAAATTGCGGCGGTCAAGAACATAGTGGTTGAAGGCGTTCATGTGGATGATCCCATGGATACATTTGAGGTTTTTGAAGCTGAGCATGTGGAGTTCGTCATCCCATTAAAGTATCTTGAAGATCAAGCTCCTCAGATTTTAGACTACATCCTTATTATCAAAGAACTACCTAAATATTTCTACGGCTTGAAGTGAGACATGCACCATGCCATAATCACCCTCACACTACAAAATTCGAGGATGATTTTTTTCTAAGAAAGGGCGAGTTGATGTAGATCAAAGCTTGAAGATGAAGAGAAAAACAAGAACCAAAAAACACTGTCGTGAACAGTAACGCGTCAAAAAACATTGTTCACATGAATAGTACTTTGTTTCAAAATCTTCTATTTTTAGTTTCTTATTTAGTTAGTTTCTATTTTCTTAGTGAACTACTTAGTTTCCTATTTTGTTGATCAAAAGAAGTTTAGCTTAGTTTCCTTTTTATCATTAGTTGGTAGTTTTTAATTTATTCTTATTTGACTAGCAGGTTAGAAGTTAAATTAGAAGGTTTTATTTTCAGCACTAGTTTCCTTTTTTATTATGTCTTTGTGTCCAAGCAATGTAAGGCTATTTAAAACCCATCAATTTTAATGAGAAGACAGATTATTTTCAGCATTAGTTTCCTTTTTTTATTATGTCTTTGTGTCCAAGCAATGTAAGGCTATTTAAAACCCATCAATTTTAATGAAAAGATAGATTTGAGTTTAAAAAAAAAAAAAATGCTTATGTTGTTGTGCTATGGAATGCAATTGGGTGAGATGCCCATTCACTAGTTCTTCTTCCCCATTCTCAACCCTTCATCGAATTCTCTTTCTTTTCTTATTTTCCTTTTATTTGTTTGTTGTGAGAGAGTGTTTGAGAGCTAGAACCAAGCCCATCGGAAGACATTTTCTTTATTCAACCAGAATTTCATATCCTGCCTGGGATTAGGATCACTTGTGATTCTAGTCCTACATTTGATTGCATCATAGAAAACAAACTTGCCATCAGGGTTATTACAAGTTCTCTTCATTTCCAAAGAACAATGGGGAGAAATAACTTAGAAAGAGGAGAAAAAGTGTTACTTGACTCAGGAATGGGATACAGAGGAAGTGGATCTAAAGAGGACTGTTGGTAGATCTTCCTCGATCTTCTTTTGTACCTATACCTCCTTCTTGTCACCCCCCTAAGCCTAGGTTCCCCTTATATAGCAGCTCCCCCCAGTTTTGATGTGGTCACATCATCAACATCCACATCCCTGCATTTCCCCACATCATAGAGAAAGGGATTAATAGGAAAGGGTGATCATTAACTACCTCTTCATTGCCACATCCACTCTCCCCATGAAGAGATAGTTTCGAGGGAGAGAAAAAAGGAATAGACTCATAAAAGGAAACATCATTTAATACAAGCCTCTTCCAATAAGAGGGAAGATAGCATTTGTAGCCTTTTGTAGCAGGAGAGTAGCTAAGAAAGATAAAATTGAGGGCCTTCAGATAAAGCTGAGTACACCTAGATTTGCCAATATGAACATGACACATACACCTAAACACTTTGGGAGGGACAGGAAAGGTAGAGGCAGTGAGAGACAATATTTCCATGGGGAATTTAAAGCCAAGAATGGACGAAGACATACAATTAATCAAAAAGGAGGCAGTAAGAAGAGCATTAGACTAAAAAGTCTTAAGGACATGCATACCAAACAACAGGCTTCTTGTAGATTCTAACAATGTGACGATTTTCTCGCTCAACCACTCCATTCTGTTAGCGGATATCAACACATGGAAGCTGATAAAAAATACCATTATCAATATAAAAAGGTTTGGAGCCCCCCATACATGTATTCACCCCTATCAAAGCTTTTGTATGTGTATTTATTATACTTCATATCTGGTAATTCCTCAATCTTTTTTTTTGGGTCGAAAGGTAATTCCTCAATCAACACATTTACATTTTGACGATATGGCTCTCTGAGCTGTTGTATTTGCATAACTTTTTGAATTTTAAGTAAGAAACTTCATATCTAGTAATTCCTCAATCAACACATCTAAATTCTGACAATGTGGCTCTCTAAGCTGTCATATGCACATAACTTTTTGAATTTTAAGTAAGAAAATTCATAGCTGGTAATTCCTTAATCAACACATTTAAATTCTGATGATATGGCTCTCTGAGCTATTGCATGTGTGTTCATTATACTTATTTAAGCACCAAAACAAGAATTTATTATGTATTTATTTTATTTACATGCGTTCCATAAGGTTTTTATGCATCCCAGTTTTCTGGCCTAACATTGTATTACATCCATAGTACTTAGTAAGATTTGACTCGCCAACAATGGTCAAAATTTCAGCGAAATTTCACAAAAATTATTGAAATATTTTTTGATTTCGCAAGAAACCGAAATGAAATGTGTGTCAAAATTTCACTGAAATATAAGGCAATGTTGAATCTTAGGAAAAAAATTCACCAAAATATTTCAATTTTGGCGGGGGGAATGGCCTAAAAAATGCAAAATGTTGAAACTTGCTTACCCGCCCTCCCACAAATGTACTGCTAATCCCTGTTCTGAGTATAGATAGACACACCAGATTCCCTAGTCAGCATTATTCTTGATAGGGAATAATGAACCCAACAATGCGCTTGAATCAGAATATTCAATTTTGTGATTGGCCTGTTATCCTTGGGCCATCAATTTACTTGCCTGGATTTAGAATGGTGGGCAGGCATTCAATACTGAAAGAACTGGATCTGACCTCTAACAGTAGACTAGAAGAAGTACCTTTTTTGAAGTTTTAGTTGTTAATGAGAATTTTTTTTTGGGAGAAGATAATATCTGGTGAAAATTTAGTTTAGATAGGTTACACAAAATGAAATGTTGAATAAACATCGATCTAGGTAAAACTTGACACACATTGCCACAGGTATTCATATGTATGATAATATGCACATACTAGCCAATTCTCAACGTAATGTGAAGTTCATGTTTTGCCCAGCAGCAAATCTGTATCAGTTAAACTTGGATGATCATACCTTTTCCTTTTTAAGCTCCTTATTTGCTTCCTTTAGCTGTGCAACATCATTCTCCAAGTTGTTGGTATAAGCCTATTATTGCCAGCAAAAGGAAAAAAAAAAATCTCTTTATATCAAATATCAAATAGAATAAATTATGGACCCAAGATAAAGATGGTACTCATCTTATTTGGAGGAAAACATGAGATAAGCCACTAAATGCACCTGCTTCCTTGCCCTTGATCGAGCAGCTGATTCCCGGTTCTTAATCATCCTTTTCTGCCTCCGTTCAATAGTCTTCTCCATTTTCTCATCTGAGGACCTCAGACGCTTCCTTTCAACTGCTGCCTGTGACTCTGCGGAAGTAGCCAACACTAAAGGCATTGGCATGGATGGTGCCAGTTGGTTCTCAGGGTAGCCAGCATCCACAGCTGAACTACCAAAAACTGATACAGCAAGGGGCATAGTTGAACCCAAGACAGACATCTGCTGTTGTTGCTGAACAGCCGCCATCTGAAACTGCATCCAATCTGTCTGTTGCGATGCCGCAACCATGGGATCAATGGCCACCGGTGGCTGTGCATTAACAACACCATCTTGATTCCCTATATTAATGGCGCCAGCCCGGACCAGAAAATCCTCAAGGGTGGTTTCGCCAAGAGTCGATTGCCTCTGCACTGACCCATCATGATCTGCATCTGCATTTCCCGGCTCTTGCTGAACGATTTCTTTCCAAACCTCATCGACAGTTTTTCTGCTGAGAGATCGACTCAAATTCAAATTCTCAGGAATATTAGCAGTAGACGAGGATGATGATGATGGAGAAGAAGCAACAGCATTGTGGAATACCTGGTTCTGTTCTGCAGCAATGACACTCTTTACCAGCTCATCCAAATTCATGCTATTCATGGGCTTTCCCGAATTCCCTAGCTGGTTCTGGACGTCATCAAGGTACTGAGAGGCTTGTCTAGCAAGAGAGGGGAAATGGGCCGTCTCACCTCTGTTGGGAGACACCATGGATATAAACCCCATCCACTGAACCACTCCTACAAACACTGCAAAAATATCTGGCAGAAAAAACAAACGCAGTTGCAGGAGAGAGAAAACCCCAGAAACCAATCTGTAACTAAAGTTTCAGGGGATTGGTTCAATCCTGTTACCTTCCCAAGAACAGGATTTAATCGATAGCATATGAACATAGAAAAGGCTACAATGGACAAACCCAATTCAGTTATAGCACATTCCGCAAAGATCAAAGAAGAAAAAGGGCAAACTAAATTGCCCAAACTCTCAACGATCCCGACAAGAACAGAATATAATCAAATGCGATGAAACTAACAAGAGTGGCGATTGGAAATAGAAAAATAGAAAAATAAAAATACGGTGGAGATTGAAGAATCACAATTGAAAGGAAGGGATCAACGGCTCAATGGAATAGGAAAACCAGTTACAATTAAGAGATCGGTCTCTAGAACGGATTTGTCGGCGAGAGATTTGGATTGAGAGAAATTCCGCTCTGACTGTTACGAAATGATCTGATCAAAGACTGAAACTACAACTACAACCACAACTACAACTTAACATGACAATAGAGCGAAGCTCAACTCATTCTTCTTCTTTGGCGAAAGTGCCCAACTCTCACCATTTATACGTTTGCTTGCGCAGACTGGAGACTGGCCTTTTGGCGGTTTCGTGATGGCTTCGCGGCTGTGTGATCTGAATCAAAATGCCTCACAAGGTCGACCGTACGATCGAGATCTCTTCTATCCTAATGAGTAATGGCATTAATAAACACCAAGTGGTAGTGGGGCACCTATCAAAAAAAAAAGTTATAGTGGGGCCCAGGGCCTCGACATTCAGAAGAGAGAATGAGATCACGCACTTTCATGGATTTAATGGACAGGTTATAATTAAGGCCCAAATCAGCCTACAAAGGTTCATATCAGGCTTGGGTCAGCCCATAAAATAAGTTTGAAGTACTAAAATACATGGTGAAAGGGTTGTGTGAAAAGTCCACACACTCACTAAGAGGTCTCAAATTTGAATCTCCTCGCTATTATCTTCACCCACTCTTCTTAGTGGATCCCACATCCTTTGCAATGAGCGATGAAATACGATGAACATCGAATGGCTAAAAACATCTAGACATGCATCCCAATGGGCTTCCAACCACCTGACGTTCATTGCACCAGTGCAATGGCTGAAAACAATTTTCACATTGTATACTATACCCAAGAAAATATAGTAAAAGGAGAAAGTTCCCTGAAAAGCAATACGTGAATTTCACTTGTGTTTCGCATCTTATTTACTTTTTATATTTTTCACACCGGCACCTAAAAAAGAAGGAAAAAAATCGTCTGCAATTCCGATCTCGTACAATTCCGTGCAATACCACCTTCAGGCAGTGACATGTGTATTGATACCAATACAATGGCCCAGATCTGATTTAAATGCATTTTCACTGATTTAATGTTTTATTAGTTGTACCAGATCTGGGCCATTGTATTGGTATCAATACACGTGTCACCGCTTGAAGGTGGTATTGCACGGAATTGTACGAGATCGGAATTACAGACGATTTCAACCCAAAAAAGAATATTAACTTCTGTACACCTTCTTGGTTGTCTCAATTTTCCAATTCTTTGTTTTGCCACTTGGTAAACTTGGATGAAGTAGAATTTTAACATGCCAGCAAGGGACTTTGGGTTTACCTTTCGACCAATTTTGAGCCCCATCGACCTTGCCACACCAAAGACCTAGCCATTTAGGTACCCATTAAGGATTTGTTCCTTACCATTCATTGGAATATTTTTCCATTATTATTTTTTATCTACTAGTAGTCACGCCACGCAACCTCCCATTGAATTCCACGGTGGTGCAAAGGCCACACTACTTTTCAGGGAATCCTCTCCCAATAATAAAATAAAACCTCATGAGTAAAAGGTGCTAATCTCAAACTGAAAATCATTTAACAAAATCAAACCAAACCGTTTAAATTGAAACTGATAAACAGATTTTGGTTTTGCAATTGAAACCGATTAATAATCGATCAGTCTTAAACCAATTAAATCATCAATTTCAAACCAAGTAAAAATTACATCTAAAGAACATCATTACTAAATATAGTAAGAAATTTAACTAATCTATACAATCATATTGAGATGATGAATACAAAATTTTCATTTTTAGGTAGGAAATTTCACTTTCCTTCCTTCCCTATAATTTCTCTTGCAATCAAACAAAAATAAAGAGGGCATAGAATAATCCCCCTTTGTTGCATGCATCTGAGGCTCGAATAATACTCCTCCCATCGAATGTTCTCTGACTCCACATAAAATCATCCTTATGACTCATCATCATTGTTTAGTTCATATATAGGTGGTAAGGTTGGACAATTAGCAAAAGCAAAGGGTGTTGTGATGAAACTGATTGCATAAGAGGGTAAATCAACCACATCAAATTTACCTTCTGGTGAGATCGGTTTGACTTCTCAGCAACATTCGAACAAATGGAGTAACCCTGGGCTGAACCAACCTATAAAATAAAAACCACCACCAGAGCACATCGGTAGCAGCCATCGAAAATTTGTCAAAGAACACACCAGTAGCAGCATCTTGCCCATTGCTAGTTTCATCTACAGAAGAGCTTCAAGATCTGCTGCTCCTTTGAGTCCCACATTTATATTGTTTGGTTTAAGGCACACAGTTGATAGTACAGTGAGAAGGAAATTACAGGAGTTGGGAGAAAATTAAATCCCACTGAGAGAGCTAAGCAGACGGTCCATAACATGAGAGGCCTTGTTCTGTTTTTAAGTGGTGAACCAATTTGTCAATTATTTCTGGTTCGATTTAAACTGAAGCCAAATGGAAATAGAACCAAATAATCAAAACTGAACCGTCCATACGCCCAAACACAACTAGGTGTAAAAAGACCCAGTTGCCCAATGCGCTAGAAATTTTCACACCCAGACACTGAGCGTAGGGAACGCAGACAGGCAGAGTTCCTTCATAAAATAAAACACCTCGGTATCTTTAACAAGGGATTCAAACCTGTTTAAATATCTTGGAAAACTTCTAATAAGAAATAATCTTTTTTTTTCTTGGTAGTGTAAGAAATGATCATATCCTTGATCCAGTGTACACTTTTGTATCAACGTCCTGCAAATGCCCAAATTCTAGGCATACTGAGTCAGACCAAGTCAGGTCAATCCGACTAATTCAGAGCAAGTACAACCAATTCCAGCCGATCCAAAGACAATTTGAATTGGAATGAACGGAGATTGATCCCGTACCTGTGTCCGAGTTTTTAAACCTCGTCATACAGTGTATCCCAACTTGAGCTCATATGAGGCTCAAGTTCAGCCTTCACCTCATATTAACAGAAATCTGCATTCATGATAAGGATTAATAGGACCCTAGGCTTTTGTTTAAACCCAAATACGCTCCACAGTGAACAGATAAGGGAGAACTGAAAGATGGAAGAACAAGGGTACCTCAGGAAAACAATATAAGCGACTAGTGCTCCACTGAAGCTTAAGTTGATTCATTTCAGTGCCAGAGCTAAGCTCTCCAGCCACTATCATGGATTTTCCAGCAATATTAACGTCACCTCCCCATAACATGAATTTCAGAAGTTGAGGATATAAGCAGGAAATGTCAAAGCTTTGCAACATTCAGCACCATTTTGTCTCCTGCACAAGTTGTAAAACAATTTTCCCAAAACCTGCAAATTTGTGTGTGCTATTAAATATGCCCATAGTTGTCATAGCGCCAAGACGAATCAAGGCGTTGGAGGGCTACCTAAGCGCTTTGACAACAAGCCACCCCAATTAAGGCGAACAATGCAACAAGTGTTATTTTTTATTTTTCCGTTTTTCAAACATTATATAATATACTACATATATCTTGTATCATCAAAAATCAACATTAAGTCATATCAAGTAATAAAATATTAATATTAAGCCACATCAAATCATAAAAAAATCAAAATAAAGTCATAGAAAATCAACATTTAGAGAAATACTCTTCTTCCATAATAAGTTTGATTGGTCAAATGATTTTATTTTTACATGAAACTTTTTCTATTAGGTATAGCACAAAACCAACTTTTCAATCAATCTAAAATTACTTAAAATCTGAGTTGCAAACAAAATTATGTTCTGGTCAAACTTATTTTAAAGTGCGTGAATGTTGTCAAAATCGTCTAAATGAAAATAATTTTATGGACATCAAAACAAAAGATTATTTTACAGGATTTTTGGTTTTTAACAATGTCTTATCATCATAAGATTTATTAAATTTGCAGAATTGAGAGAAACCCCAACATTTAAAAGTTGAAAATCGCCCCTACAACCAAAAATAAAATTTTTGTTATTAGATTGGGGGATTGACTTTTTATTCTTTTGGAATTTGGTCTTTAAATTATTTTTATTGGATTCAAATAGGGGGTATTTGCTTATTCATGAATAATATCTTAAGTAAATGAAATAATGTTAAATGATATTTGGCATAAATAAATCCCAAAATATAAGGCCACATGCAGTGCAATAAGGCAATAGTCGCCTAGGACCTAGGCAAACTACCTGGATGCCTTGACAACTATGAATATGCCCAAATCATCAATAGTAAGTAATAACTGAAAAATAACGATCAAATCCTAACGAGAGAAGCCTAGTTCTTTGCCCAATAAATATGTCAAGGAATCAATCAGCATCAAAGATTTCAAATGTAAAAATATTCAGCCGAACGAGACAGTATGGGCTCAAAAAAAGCCTTCTTGCCTTCCTTTATTTTCTTCCTTTAAGTGCAGGTCAAGGAGACCACAAAAGTCATTTACTACTTGGGAGTATAGAGAATCACAATTCAGAGATAGTTCCTAGCCACTTTTTTTTTTTTTTTTTTTGGGTGGGGGTGTTAAATACACTGCTGAGTTACCTAACATTCAAGGAAACTACGTTTAAGGTGCCTAATGTCTTAAAAACCATGTTTGGGGTACTACTTTATATTTCCAACTATCCCACACCACAAACAACAAAACACGTCTCTGACCACGTCCTCGATCTCTCCTCCTCCCTACCACCACCAACTCCTTCGACATCACCATCCCCACCAGCGATGTCGACAATCATCTCTCCATTGCTTCATGACGACTTCTTCTGTTGTTAGGCCGAGTTCAAGGTGCCGAATTTGACCACCTCTTGTAAGCTCCTCGTCACATCTCGCACCCTATCACTATTGCAACCCTTGTCAATCTGCCACCTCCCAATGTGAAACTACTTATGCTCTCCCGCTTTATAGTCACCTACTGCTCCACACCCTCGATGATCCGTATTAAGCCACTTCACCAATGCGCCGCTTGCTACCCACACAACCTAGTCCTCATTGCTTCCCTGACACACAATATCCACATTGTTGCCTATTCATTGACACCAACCACTCACCATTTCCATTTCACCCATCACACCCCACCCTACCCCGTCTCCGCTTGCCATGCGCTCCCCCACACCTCCTCCCCACACTGCCCCCCCTTATGTGCTCCTCTGTTGTGCACCCTGATGTAGATAAGTCACTTGGGCTTATTTTATTGCAAATAAGCCTTGGGTTATGTTATATATGTATTGGGTCTTTGATCCCATGGGTTTTCTTTGAAATGGGTCACTTTAATAGGCCTAAAATATGGGTAGAAGGTAGGAAAACGAGATTTTATTTATTAGTTTAATTAGTTGTTATTTAATTTAATAAAGGCCCATTAGGCCATTAGTTGGTTGTAAAGTCCTATATGGACTATTAGTTAGTTAGTTCTACTCCATGTTAGAATCATAAAGTCATGTCCTAGTCCTATTTTGAATTCCTAGTTGTAGTAGGAGTGTCTAGTCCTATTGGGAAACTAGCTCCTAGTTGTAGTAGGAGTGTCTAGTCCTATTGGGAAACTAGCTCCTAGTTGTAGTAGGAGTGTCTAGTCCTATTGGGAAAGTAGCTCCTAGTATTAGTATGATTGTAAACTTCCCCTCTATAAATAGAGAGGCATATGTACCATTATTGGACAGATTTGAATGAAAAAAAGTTTGTATTTATGAAAGAAAGTTTGCAACTAAATGCTTAGAGCAGCTAAGATAGCTGTGGGTGAGAAGCCCAGGCTGAGATAGCCACTTCCTTTATTCTCTTTCACCCTTCTCAACCCCCCATCTATTTTATTCTTCTTTTTTATTTTTTTTGTTGTAACATTCAAGAGGTATAATTCAGATTCTGATAAAAGTCTCCAGAAATCATAACCGATCAGCAATCCTAGAGGGAATAGGAGAGAGATCGATCTCCTCTCTTTCTCTCTTTTGTACTCTATTCAGTCTGGTCTTCAATCAGGGTATTCCAGGCCTCATAAGGGCCCCACAATCCTTACCTAGTCACTGTTGGAAGCATTCAGCTGCTGTTCTTGAAGGTTCTTCTCAGTTTTCTCTCCTAGGTCAGAAAATCAAGAAAGCTTGTAACTTCGCAACCAGCCGTCAGAATCCTCTCAACTTTGGGGGTTTTTGTACCCTCCCTAGGGACTATCTATGCCCAAGAGTGCAACTCAATCGGACTCCTACAGCCCTGGCCGCACCTCTCTCTCTCCAGCTCTATAACAGGTCTTTCTTTCTCCTATCGGGTTAGGTTTTGGGCTGGTTTTGCTCCTATATGGGTATTGTATCCTTGGAGATTTATTTGATGGTATTATTTCTTTGTTTCTTACTCCTATTTGTATTGTTTGGAGTTATAAACTGCGGAGTTAGTTACTTGTAATCTACTCCTGCATTACCCCCCACCACCCCCTGATGCCTATGCTTAACCTCTCCTCCCTCCTGAAGCGTCTCACCGCAAGTCTCCATAGCGATCTCCCCTCACACAGCCTGACCTCCGGTTTGGTTCTCTCTCCCTCCCACCTTCCACCTCCCACCTCCCACCTCCCACCTCCCAACTCTCTAAATCTCTCACTCCACTTTGTTTCTCCCACGGCTCACTCTCTGCATGTCCCCCCCCTGCTCTTGCATGCTTGTAGAACCTCCAACTCCCTTCCATACAACACCATTAAATAGAAAACCATATAGATTCAATTATAGGGTTCATATCTTGCAAATTTGTACAGTCGACTTGAGATCAGTAGAGCTCAATCTTGAGTTATGATACTTAACTCCAATAGATATCAGCTGATAAGGTATGCAACAAGCGTTTCACCCAAACATGCCCAGGATCAGTTGGGATTGACCGAGTGGACTTGGGATCAGAGAAATCCTACCAATCCTGAATCCCAAGTTTTAAATCCTTGGTCTCCACTCCATTTCTACTAAGTGAAGAGATTCATCTCAAACCTAAGTGATGAAGAGCAATAAATGAAAAAGAAACAAAAGGAGTTAACATGACAGACAAAAGGAAAATTTTTATCCATCAATGAGAATTAAAACTAAGATTCCTTGTAGATATCCCTCACAAGGTAACCACTCAAACTCTTCTTCAGACTGAAACTGGTTAAATCAAATGTAAGATCATAAAAACTAAGACAGAACGGGATCAGCAGCTGAAATTCAAGAGGGCTGAAAAGGGGTAAAATACACTTCATACGAGACTCCTATTTAGTCTCAAAAATACAAATCATAGGTTAACACCCTCTTCAATATTTTGTTAGTAACTCTTCCAAATCACATGAGTTCCTGAAATCTTTGATCTGTCAAATAAATATCTGAAAACCCCTATATGGGTCACACAGAAAATTAAGCAAATTGGGCAAGTTTCAACTACAGAAAAATAAAAACAACTACTCAAATGGCACGCGATGTAAACTAGCTACAACAATCTGAAACCTGCTTATAATTAAGTTAGACACCAAGCAAGAAAAACCGTCTGATACGTTAGGACACATCACCATTAGTTCAAGCCAGGTGAACAATCAGATTCGGTCAGGCATTCGTCAGCTATTTTCATTGCTTAACCTCTTTAAAAACCGTACTTCAACGGGATCAACTCCAACCCCACCCCCCCCCCTTTTGATGCATATAAAACACAAAGAGTGGGTTTATTTCCACCTGATGCAGATAAAACACAGAAGCGGGCTAATTTGACCTGAAATAAACCTTGGGTTGGGTTTTATACATGTTGAGCCTTTGGTCAGTTTCTTTTAATATTTCATTTTCCTAGTCAGTTTATGTTACCTTATCAGTTCAGGATTGATTTAGGCCTTCCTATCAACTTATCAGATCATTATATATCTTTTTTTTCTGTTATTTCTTTACTATTTTATTTTATTCAGACTTGAGATTTTCTCGATCAAAACTCCATATATTTCAAACCATAAACTGTCAAGGCGTCGCTTCGGTGTCCAGGCACCCTTTGCTGGAAGGACACCTTGATGACCTTGGACCAGCTTTCTGTCCACATCAGAATCTTTGTTTGAATGTCATTAATTTCCTCCTAAATTCTAGCTCTTTACTTCAATGTGATTTTGGATATTTCTGGATTTTTGAAACCTATTATCATCTAAGGCTCCTAGGAACCATCACCCCCCTCCCCCCTTTTTCTTTCACTTGGTTAATTACAAGATCCGTTTTAAAGGCTTTCACATGAATGACATCGAATCAAAAGAATATATCTTAAACATAGATCAGATGAAATGAAAATTTGAGTTGGCCATGGCAGGGTTGAGGGTTGGGGGGGGGGGGGGGGGAGAGAGATATTAATTATTAGTATTAGTGTGATTAAATTTATCCTCTTATAGAAAACCTCCCAGATATTCAAGGAAAAAGAATTACATCTCCAAATGATGCATAGGTAGTTGTCTGTCCATGCTATTGAATACCGTCAAAATCTTAATCTTAGCAGACAATACACAAACTAAACCTAAGCCTAAAATAGGTACAATAAATATCCACACAAAATGACTTGAAAAAATGAGAAACTAAACCTTATTGGGAGCTCAAAAAGGCTTCAAGTTGGTACTTGAACACAAAAATCTCATACAACTAGACAAAGACAAGGAACATGGGCTCCAGGAAAATTCAAGGAAGCCACACAAGTGCCAAACAAACTACACTATAAAGTAGTAAACCAGTGAGCAAATAGATATAAATTAAGAAGGCAATTCTCAGTTTCACCATCTCACTGCGAATTGTCACTAAGTATGCTATAAAGTACTAAACCAGTGTGCAAGTCGATATAAACTAAAACAAAAAATCTTAGTTTCACCATATCACTGTAAATTCTTACTAAGCAAATGTCAAACAAACTCATCAAGAAAACAGTAACTTGGATTAAAAGATAAAAATTCTTAAGAAACAAACTTTTGACATGATGAATTACCAGGAAAAGAGGTTCAGAATGTCTTACGTTGGAATACTACAAGGGAACTTCCCCTTGATGGACCCGAACAAGTGGCAAAAGATTGTCCCAAGATTCAGAATCTGGTAGGAGATTCTACTCCTTCATGATGAAGCCATGATCCATCATCGAGTATGTGAATTGATCATAAATGGTCATCAGGTGATGCGAGACAGGCCATATCGTATTAAACCTATGGAGTGTTGCCAAAGTGAAGTACCAGTAATGAGAATCAATTGCACCACATTTATGCTCAATTAAAGGGTCACAATGTGCTTATGGCCGACTGATAAATTGATATCAGTTTGCGGAACATTGGAGGCCAGAAAGTGCAGTGAGCACCGATCACCCAAAAAAAATTTTGAAGAATGGAGCTGATAATTGTGATTCTTTCACAGTTAAGAACACAGAGTTAAGGAGTGAGGTAAAAGAAAAAATAAAGAGAACATCCAGGAAGCCGATCCAAAATCATCTTAATTGTGTCACTAAAATTTAGTCCACGATCAAAAGCTTACGCAAGAAATTCGAAATATTCGTTACAGAACCCGGAAAAACTACTAAGAAATGCATTAGGAAAATTCTGGAAGAAGTACATTCATAAAAGAGAGGCGAAAAATGAAAATAAAAGCAGTTCCTTTTCTGAATAATTGATGCATCTGAATTCTGAACACGTTCATTCCCCCAAGCGGCCACGGCCCAAAAGTTGTCCATTCTTTAAAGCAACAAGAATAACCGCGTTCCAAATTATCAGACTAAAAACAAAGTAAACAGAAAATTAGCGATAAATAACAACCGAAAAAACCTCAGGGAAGGATAGCGAACAAATAAAAAATAAACCAAAAACAATATATCCATCTCACCTAACGTGCACCATATCCTCCCATTTGCCCAACAGCAGAGTGTGGCCTTGGTTGATGAGGCTGCGCGATCGGGCCAGTCTGATACGAGTTATTGGTTTGATAAGCTTGGGGATTATGATAACCTTGATTCCCCATTCCAAATCCCGGCATTGCCTGCGGTTGCGCTGTGGACGGAACAGGATGTTGGGAAGCATTCATGGCAGCTGCCCAAGCGGGGTTCAACGATGCAAGAACAGCAGGGTTTCCAAAGGCAGCTGGATTCTGCCCAGCGGCGGCCAATACAGCAAGCGCTGCCTGATTCTGAGGAACCCCCGGACCAAACGGAAAGGTTCCAGCAAAGTACCCCTGACCTAAAAATTGTGCAGCAGAGGCGGCCGAAGCCTGCTGAGCCATAGCCCCTTCCTGAGCGTTAAAACCAGCACCCCCCTGTGCATTGAAGCTACCGCCTGAGGTGGCCAAGGTATTAAAGCCACCAGCACCCGGAACATGCCTAGGGGCGGTAGCGGCGCCGCCACCTCCAGAGATGGGGGCAGCAGCAGCTGCCCTTTGCTTGTGGCTATCGGTCGCCTTCTGGCAATACAACTGGTGCCCATCGAAGCTCTTGTTTGGTTCTTCTAAAGCCTTCCTTGCCCCTTCCACAGTCTTATATATAAAAAGAGCAAAACCCTTGGATCTCCCCGTCTGTTTATCAAACCCTAAGGGACCCTCTTCAATCTCTCCATACTTGGAGAAGAAAGCATGTAACTTATCACCAGGAATCTCCGAATGCACATTACCTACGTATATCTTCTTAGGTAGTGTATCCTGTGAGGGATGCTGAGTCTGTTGCGTATGCGTAACCGAATTCGACTGAACCGTATTGACAGGACCAGCGGATGCAAGCTGACACGCGGTCATCCGAGACTCAATCTTCTTCTGAGGCTCAATGAGGGCTTTCTGAGCATCTCGACGATGCTTGAAGAGCAAGAAGCCATAGCCTTTGGATTTACCTGAGGCCTTATCTAAGACAACGTTGCCATCTTCAATTTCGCCGTACTGTGAAAAGAACTCACGGAGCTTCTCAGTGCTGGTCTCCCAACCGAGTCCATGCACAAAGAGCTTACGGTGAGCGGGATCAAGGTCGGCAACTCGGTGGATTTCTTCCAGGACTTTAGCATCATTAGAAACAGCTATACGTAGAAGATCGATGAGTTGTTCTTTGTCGAAGGGCTCCAAGAGTTTTGTCAAGTCTTCTTCTTCTTCCTCTACTACTACTACTTCTATTGCTTCTCCTTCTGCTTCTATGTCTGCTTCTCCTTCTCCTCCATTTCCTTCCTCATTGTTAACGTCGGGCTCAGGGACCGAGATGTCAACCTTTTCGTCGACCTTTCGCTTCTTCGTCATTGGCGCGCAGAGAGAGATAGAGAGTTGAAGAGAAGCAGAAATGGATGACATTCTGGGGAAGAGATATTTATAGTATCCTACTGTCCTCCGTTTCACTAACGGCCGTGAGTACTGAGGAGTCGGCAAAGATTTTTTTTAGGGTTTAGAAGTCGTAACTGGTTAGACCAGTGTATACGTGTACATTTTGTGGGACCTACATAAGACGTTGAAAATATCTACGTGATCGTGACGGTCGAAACATTAATCCTTTCTGTGAATGGAACTGCTTCCCTAACTTGCTTATGGGAGAGGGTACCTTAGTGACGCCCAAATGTTGTCCAAGCAAATGAGGGGACTTTCTTTAGAATCAGACTATAAAGGTGGGAATATTTATGACATTAGATCCGTTGATACACCAGCACAAGGTTTAATGAGAGAGCAAAAGAAAGTATCAACAATCGAGGGAATTTAATTTTTTATGGGGGTAAGACGGTCATTTTACTTTGTTGGGTCCGAGACTTTGAGTACTGCACAACCCAATAACACTATTCTCTCTATTGCTCATGTAACAGGAATTGACAAGAATGCAAAATTCTGAATCGAATCCATCCCTGTTCTTGAAGCCGTGGGAGATGATGATGATATAAGATGTTGATGCTTTTAGGGTTAATACACTTATAAAGATATTTTAGAGCTAATCATCACTCCAATCTTAGACTTTACAGATAATATTCCCCTCAGATTTTTCATTACTTCCTAAACCTATATTTACCCAAATTCCTCCATGGAATAATTTCTTCTGTAATTCCTCCAATAAAGTAAATTTATCTACCTTTACCTGATAATAATAATAATAATAATTTTTGAAGGGATTTTCTTGAATAATTTATAATTTTATTTTTTTTCCCTTTTAACATGATGGACAATTTTTTTTCCAATGAGAATATTAATATATGTGTTCTCAAAAAATGTGCATAATAATGGCACATTTTAACTCGATGTAAAAAAAATGACATCTTTTAATAATAACATAACAATACTTCACTTCAAATTATTTTTGAAAAACTTTTTACACATGATATTAATTAATTCTTAGAAATAAGATAAGAGACAATTAAAAAATGTCAAATTCTAAATACATCTATAGAGATGTGATAGGTTCGTTCACAACACATTTTTACCCTGTTTTAAAAACTGTTTCTTAATATCTTCCTTCTAATTGTGTATTGGTTATCTAAACAAACTGCACATTTACTAATTGGGGGAGAGTTTATCACGCAAACTACATAGGGGAGCGCAACAATGAAGTCTGACAAAACCGTTTCATAAATAAGATCATGCATAAGAGCACGGCAAGGTCATTTCAAGTGAGGAAGGTAGAGAACAAGGGTACCAACATACCCTCCCATGGCTGCTCAAAGAACCTTTCCCTCATTTTAAGGGAAAATAACACTACCTGATAGCATAGTTCCTATGTATGCAACCATATACGAGCTCATAAAATTACCACACCAGCCCTCAGCAAATCAATAATCCCATCCATATTAATGCTTTAGCACACTCTCACTGCCCCCCAACCCACTGGTGGAAGGGCTACCCAACCAGATAACGATATGTTGCACTTAATTTTAACATTCAATGGTGCTCATACTTTAAAATTTTCACACAATTAGTATAATTAAAGCATCAAATTATTAATGCCATATCTTGTTGGATTTGGTCCAAATAAGAATTAAAAAGTGAGAAAGGTCGCAGAAATTGCCATGTTGTACAGTTTGGCTTCATGGCCCACCTGATTTGGGCCATGTTATACATTATTTGAAAATTCTAACCATGTGGATAGATAGGGTATCTTGGATTAACCACGTGTCCAAATTTGGGGTGTCAAATCCATCTTACGGCCCATTTGTATTGGATCGTTGCTTGGGCATCTTCAAAAAGCAAATACAGAGAATGGTGAGACATCGTGTATCAAATTTAGATGAGCTGCCACATAACATATATAAGTGAGAAATATCGTGGCAACAATATTGAGAAGAAATGTAGAACAAGCTCCAAAGACCTCAACAACCTGTTCCCAATCCACTCCCCGAGTCTCGTGAACATAAACTTTGTTCATTTGTTCGGCAATCTGACCCAAGAGGCAGCATAGAAACAGTGAAAACCTTGCTGACTTCTCAACAAGTTTAGACCCTTTGGCACTGTAAGTAGCTGCAGCTTTCTGGTGGGACAAGGCAACAACGTAAAACACAATAACAGAAATGAAGAACAAAGATATCATCAAGGACAAGCAAAGAAGAAAGGAAAATGAATCGGGCTGAAATGTTTACTCCCAATGCATCTACAAGAAATAATAAAAGAAAGAATGAACGAAAACAAAAAGGCAGTCGAGAGCTATGAAGCTATTTCAGTAAGATAACAAGTGAAGGCCGATACTGCATCCTGAAGATGGCATTCGTGCAGGTCTTCTGGGAGAGGAGCTTTGAACATCGTTTCAAAGCAGCTCAACTGATCCTCATACGTTGCGGCCTCTCCACCATCCGATATAAGAATAGTACATAACTCCTCAGCCATCACAGAATATGTCGCTCTAAGAAACACACATTCAAACAGCAAAGAATGTCAAGGTAAGCACACGACTCAGCAAAAAGATTAATTCACTTTAGAGCATAACCACATAGAAAGAACCTTGATTACTTAAGCCAAATACGATTCCTTTTCCCATTGGTAACACAGAAATTTACGGTAAAAGAACAAAGCAAACCTGAAATTGGTGAAGATATCTGGCCTGGTCAATGAAAGAGGATGTGTTTCTAAATCATATAAGTTGAGTTTTACGTATCTAAAGTCCAACCATTCAAACATTTAACATCACAGCTGTATGGTGCCTCATAATAATACCCCTGAAACAGCCTACTAGGCAGAACTTTTGTGGGGGAGGGGGAGGAGGGAAGGGAAAATCATGTGGAGCATTACCTATGCATAAACACTCAAATGAGCCAAAGCTATGAAACATTTCAACCCAAAAGTCCAAGCTTCTCCATGATCAACCAATCAATCAAAACAAAAGAAGCAACACAGCAAATGAAGGGTTAAAAGCACCAATGAAATTGACCACATCTTAATAGAGTCTACTATCAACTAGTCAACAATTTTCTCCCAAAATCATGAAGGAGAAACTTCCATCAAAACAAAGCCTCATATAGTCACACATAACTTTTTCTTTTACTTTTGGTGAGAGCGTGGGGGAAGGAGATGGCAAAAAAAACAAAAAATAAAACAAAACAATCCCAGAATCACAAAGTGTAGTTCAAGAAATGATTGTTTAGTGACTTTAGTCAAATGTTGGAAGGCATACTAGAAATAGTGGAAGTAGCTCAACAAACCCATATGACCAAACTCAATCCCTTCACATATATCTTTATTGCACTTGGTAAAGTAGCAATATTAAACTAGTGAAGGTACAGATGCTCTTGGGCAGTAAAAAAGAACTCTGTTTATTACATCCTACCAAACATAAGCTCCCAAAAGAAGACTTCTAAGGTGTAGCTGGAAACTGGAAAATAGTAGACATCCAATAAAGAGCCAAAATTGATGCAGGAAAATCACACGAATGGGCTTATTTCGGTGGAAATAATCCTTGGGATGGTTTATATATGCGTTGGGCCTTTCGTCCAAGGGAGTGATTCGGAGGAATTTCACAACTTGATTCAGGATTATAGCATCGGATCGTGGTATTGGAGCACAATCCCAACGTTTTTGGATGCTTATAAATCATTCTCCCAACTAAGTTTCTGTCTCAAATCCTCAAACGAATATGTGGTATTAGTTAAGCACATTGCTGCTTTGACTATGCAAGGAAAATTAGAATTCTGGATACAGGACCTATTGTTGATGTTCTCAAATATCTTAGTTAATGAAGTTGTTTTTTTTTTTTTTTTTTTCCTCGTAGAGGGGGGGGGGGGGAGTGTTCACTGTAATTTCCACTTTAATGGGCCTATGATATGGGTAGGAGTTCGGAATACAAGATTTACTTTGTTAGATAGTTTAAGTCGGAGTCCTAGTTAGAGTAGTTGTTTTAAGTCTTCTAATGGTCAATTAAGTAGTCAGTTTGAATAGTAGTTGGTTTACACTATTTCTAGCATATTAGGACTAGGAGTTAGATTTTGAGTTTATATAATATAATATAATAAGTCATTAAAGCATAAGAATTCATGAGAATATCATTGAAGTTTTCTTCGAGATCTGGCTGCGGACTTGCAGTACTCTCAGGTGGATCCCCAAGATCCTCGGTGGATTTCTTCACTAGTGGATTCCTGTTTTCCTGCCTCATTCTTCTATTTCTGTTTATTTCTTTTCAACTTCAGGTTAGATTTCTATAAGGTTCAAAATCCCGGGTTTCGGCCAGGTGAAGCCTAGGGGAAACTGAAATTTGAGCTGAAACCAGGTTTTTTTTTTCTGGGTTATAGGGAAACCTTAGGGAAACCTTAGTTTTGAGGCCCTATAAGTGTTTATTTTGGACTGATTTTCTGTGTACAGTTTATTTTTTGACCTTTTAAACCTAATCAATGAACTATTTTCACACAAAAAAAAAAAGGTATTTGTGGTGTTGACCTAAGTTTGGTCTACACTTTTTTTCTTTTCTTTTTTTTAAACATGCCAAAAAAAAAAAAAAAAAAGGACATAGTGTTTGCTAGAATATCTGTTTTCTAGCATAGGCACTTAGGAGTTGCATAAGTAGTGCTTCAGTTGAAGTCTAATTGAAAATTCCAATTCATTTTATTTTTTCAAGTTTGCCACTGTTTCTATCCTTGAGGGGAAGCTTTGATCTTTCATTAGATGCACATAAACAATATGAAAGTTTTATTAGCAAACATATACTGTTGAGATGTTGGGAGTTATAGAGCTACAGTCCTACATCGATTTGTGAACGAAATTCAATAACCTTCATGTTAAGAAGGAAACAAATTTAAAAAGGAAAGAAGAAATTACTTTGTTTGTGGCAAGCCTGGACACTTCAAGCGAGATTGCCAATCTTAAGAAGAAAGGCAGCAACAAAGCCAAAGTTAATCTCACAGAGGCGGTTACTAGAGGATCTCTCTCCACCTAATGACTTAAAGGTTTTGGGTTGGACCCTCTAACAAATACTTTATTTGGTCTTTTTCTTTTCTTTTAACATCCAAAAAATAAAAATTGACTCAGTGAGGTCATAGATCGGGCCATTCTAACTAACATACAGAAATTGAAAGCGTTCTACTATGTTTATTACTACATTGTACAGAAAAAAAAATTTATTTGGGAAAAACTGGGGTTTACTTTGAAGCTCCAAGCAGCCTTCTATAGCTTGATTTTCCTTGATAATGCAATATATGGGAGAAGAATGCCAGATTTTAAGCCAAAAATGATGTTTTGGGGGCCAAAATATGTGTTTCGCAATTGAAACCATCGAAACCTACGAAATTTCGACGCTTATACCTTTTAGTTTCGGACACTGGTTTTGTCTCAGCGCCTACCAAAACTGTGAAATTTCAGCTGAAACCTTAGAACCATGGTTTTTGACCCTTTTCTGAAACCAGCAGCACCTCAAATTTCACCCATATTTCAGTTTGCTACGTAGTTTCATTACTTAATTATCTCAAACTTGATACTCAAGCCTCTAGTTATTAGCTCCCTAGATTCCTGGTCTAAAGTACTGAGAATTATTCGCCAATATTCAAGTTCCAGCAAACCTGCTCTATTTTCCAAGTTAACACTAGGATTACACTGCAAAACCCTATTTAGACCTCAGTTTTCTGAGATATTTTGAAGGCATATTCTAGAAACCAAGAGAACCAGTCTACCTGAATATCAGGTCAATCTAACCATCCTGTTTGAAGTTATAAAATTTTTCCCTAGTTCTACAAATTTTCTCTGCTCTGGTGATCCTGAGTTTCTCCAAGATTCTTTCTAGTTCTAGTTTGGGACTGAAATTTGTATTAAAAATTTAAAGACCCAACAAAAAGATAACGGCCCAAGAAAGCCACCTATATTAAATGGTTAGGGATCAAGTACAGTGATAAAGCCACCTAGATATCTAATGGTTAGGATCAAGTGTAGTGTTCCAACCATGACTTGCACAGCAATGCACTGACTGAGAAGTCTGACTCAGCAAAGTATAAGTTATGCCATGCAGGAAATTAGTGATTGTTCACATAGACTTGAATCTAGAAATTGAACGGAACAGTAAAGCTTAACTAATGTACTGAAGGAAAAATTTTAGTGACTGTTCACATAAACTCAGTTCTAGAAACAAACAGAATGGGTAAAGTTAAGGGGGCATCAATCATTCCAGAAAGCAAATGTTCACATAAACTCAGTTCTAGAGACAAACAGAATGGGTAAAGTTAAGGGGGCATCAATCATTCCAGAAAGCAAAGCTTAGCATGATAGGGGAGAGGATACAAGCGCAGGACCCAAAGGGTGATCCCTGAGTGCATGTACAAGAGTAGGAAAAAAAAACGAGGGAGGGAAGTGGCTAGAAATTGGGCAAAAGGAAACAAGGAAAAATACCTCGCATCAACTGGCAATCTGCTTCCCCATACTGCCAACGACGCATTTACGCGGTCAAAGAACTCTCTACAAGAAGCTTTGTTTTTCTCAAGAGAATCCTGCAGGAGATAAAGCATGCTCAAGTATCAAAATAGGGAAACTTTTATAGAAATAAATAGAGAAACCAGAGCAGCCAAAGAAAGCTCAAACGACACTATTACAGCCCTTACAGAAATTAACTTTCATATCTACCAAACAAGATGAACACATTTATTGACATGTTTAGTAGGTTGTAATTCAAATGGTTAGATCCTTCTCAGAGGTCATAATTGTTTAGGTTGTCAGAAACAATGTTTCATAATACTGTAGTCAGATTTTTCTTTCCAAGATCTGATAATAGGAACAGTAAGACCTGTATGACAGAATGTTACATGCACCAAGGGGGGAGATGAGAGATGTAAATAGAAATAAAGAGAGAGAGAGTCCTGCGATTCTGCAAGGGAGTCCCAATAGATAGGATTGGGGTTGTCGTCCTCTATTCATTATATAGCAATTCAATCAGCTTATTACAAGTCCTATTACAAGTAAGATAGCAGTCCTAGTAGAACTAGAAACACCAAAACATAATAGGAAACTAACTTAATCAGCCCTAGCTAGAACTAAAACTCTCCTAGTTAGACTAGGAAAGCTAACTCCTAACATAACATCAGTCCTAGCTGAACTAGGACTCTCCTAGTCAGACTAGGACAACACCAAGGGAGGAGCCTGCACAGTCCACATGACTCCTCCTTCCTTCTCTTCTCACGACAGCCTTCTAACACTCCCCCTCAAACTGAAGCATAGAGTTAATAATGCACAGCTTGTTACAAATATAGTCTACTACTCTACCACCCCCCAAAGACTTAGCGAAAACTTTTACAAGTTGTTCTCCTATGCGAACATGACTCGTAGAAATAACTCCTTGTTGTAGCTTCTCTCGAACAAAGTGACAATCAAGCTCAATATGTCTTGTCCTCTCATGGAAAACTTGATCAGATGCAATATGGATCATAGCTTGGTTATCACAGCAATCAAACCTGAGTTCTGTCAACAACTGCTTCACCCACATCAACTCACAGGTGACATGAGCCATGGCACGATACTCAAACTTGTGCTAGACCTAGCCACAGCAGCCTGCTTCTTGCTCTTCCAAGACACAAGGTTACCACCAACAAATGAACAGTATCCAGTAGTGGATGGCCGATCAACAGGTGATCAAGCCCAATCAGCATCATAGAATCCCTCAATACGACCATGGCCATGATCAGAGTAAAGCAAACCACGACTTAGAGCCTTCTTGAGATATCATAGAATACGAATAATAGCATCCCAATGAGACGTTCGAGGAGACAAAAGAAATTGACTCGCAACAATGACAGGAAAGACAATATCAGGCTAGTCAATGCCAAATAATTAAGTTTTCCCACCAATCTTCGATACCTCTCAGGATCATCTAACAAGTCACCACTTTCAACTGTAAGCTTTACATTCGGATCTTTCTAACATTCCAGTCTTTGTGAACATATCCAGAACATATTTCCTCTGAAAGAGGGAAATACCTTTTCTTGGCTGAGCAACCTCAATACCCAAAAAGTACTTCTACTGTCCTAAATCCTTGCTTTGAAACTTCTGTAGTAGATGTGTTTTCAAACTTTGGATTCTTTCAATACCAACTCTAGTGATGACAATATCATCAACATAAACAACAAGAAATATCCTTCGTGCAACAAACTTTCAATAGAATACCGAATGATCACTATCACACATGGACAGACCAAACTCACAAACCACATCAGTGAACTTGCCAAACCATACCCGAGGAGACTGCTTCAAACCATACAAATACTTTTTCAGTTGCACATCATACCAAACTCCCCCTAAGCAACAAACCCTGTTGGTTGGTTCGTATAAACCTCTTTATGTAAATCACCATGAAGGAAAGCATTCTTCACATCGAGTTGATGTAATGTCCAATGAGAAGATGCAGTCAGAGATATCAAATACGAACATAAACCAACTTGGCCATATGAGAAAAAGTATCCAGATAATCAACCCCATACACTTGTGTGTAGCCCTTGGCCAATAACCGAGCCTTCAACCAAGCCAAAGAAACATAACCCCATTGACAACTAATAGCAGACTTACCTTGGGGTAATGGTACAAGATCCCAACTAGAATTCTCATCCACAACCAATAACTCCTCTTCCATAGCTATCCTCCAGCCAGAACGAGACAATGCCTCCGCAATAGACTTAGGAATAGGATGGCAAGACAAAGGAGACGTTTGATTTTGTTTCTATTGTTTCCAGATGATGGTTTTTTCCATTTCTGTGCTAAGAAACCATTTTTTGACTTGCAAAAAGGTGTTTGATTTTTCTATTTCCCAAAATGTTTTCAACAGCGTAATCGGGTTCAAGAGACGAGTGAAGGCATGACGTTGTAGGTACGTAACTCATGAGTGAAGGTGCAAGAAGACACCAAGTAAACCATAATTGTCAAGGCGTCGCCCAGGCGACGACTAGAAGTCCAGGCGGTTTGCCTGGGGCCTAGGCGACAGCCGCCTTGTTGCACTGTATGTCGCCTTGTGTTTCGGCACTTATTTATGCCAAATATCATTCAAGTAAATGTTTCATTTACTTAAGATATTATTCATAAATAAGCAAATACCCCCTATTTGAATCCAATAAAAATAGTTTAAAAATCAAATTCCAAAAGGATAAAAACTCAACCCCCCAGTCCAAGAACAAAAACTGGATTTTGGTTATAGGGATGATTTTCAACTTTTAAATGCTGGGGTTTTTCTCAATTATGAAAATTTAATAAATTCTATCATGTTAAAACATTGATAAAAACCAAAAATCCGGTAAAATAATATTTTGTTTTGATATTCATAAAATTATTTTCATTCAGGCAATTTTAACAGTATTCGCGAACTTAAAAATAAGTTTGACTGAAGCATAACTTTGTCATTGCAACTCAAATTTAAGTAATCTTAGACTTGTTAGAAAGTTGGTTTTATGTTATAACTAATACAAAAAGTCTCATATAAAAATAAAATCATTTGACCAGTCAAATTTATTATAGAATAAGAGCATTTCTCTAAATGTTGATTTTTTATAACTTAATATGACTTAATGTTAATTTTTTATGATTTGATGTGGCTAAATGTTGATTTTTAATGACTTGATGTCGCTTAATCTTGATTTTTTATGATACAAGGTATATATAACTTAGTAAATAACGTTAGAAAATAGGAAAAATAAAAAAAAATAAAAACACTTATCTGCCTTGTTCGCCTAAAGGTGGGCACCTTCTCGCCTAAGCGCTTAGACAACCCTCCATCGCCTTGGCGCCGTAGCAACTATGGAATAAACTCATTTGAACAGTGTTCTGGTTCACCTAAAACCAGAGTCGATGGGACTTGTTAAGATTAGTTTTTATTATTTATTTATTTCCTTGTATATGCTGGAATGTCTTTCATAAACTTCAGTCCTTTTATTAGTTGGTTCCCTTGCAGTTTTCAAATTCCTAGTGTGATTAACAACTCTTCTTTCCAGCGACCAGAAGGGGGATTCTTAATCTCCTTTTTGCTGTTTCTGTTTAGTGCTTATTTTCTATTGGCTGGAATCTATCCTAAGGCCAATACAACTCAGCTTTTTCTGTTTCTATAAAAACATTTTAAAGTTTAAACCCTCCCATCAACTTTTATTATGAATAAAAGTGAGGGTTTCTGCTCAAGTTCTGAGAGAGACAGATTAATGGCGCTGTCATGCAGTTGCTACCTGGTGGGATGCTAGGAGGGTTAGTAGGATTCTGATTAAGGCTTGGGTGTGAATCTCAAGTCATATCCTTCAATTTCTTCTTCCTCATTCTTCTTCTCAATTAATCCTCAAGTAAGTACAATTTCTGTTCTAACTACAGTCTCCCTTTTGATTGAAATTCTGCAGTTCTTGGGTTAAAACATCTGAGATTTCAATTTTGATCTCAGTTCCAGAAATTGCATGCCACTATAAACCTACTCATGGTTTCAATTTTTGCATCAGAAAACAATCGAGCAGATTCCCATAAATCTGGAACTCTTCCCATCGTTTTAATCCATTAATGCCCTGCTGTAATCACATATTAGTTGCCGTGATTTATCAGTAGATCTGTGATTGTTTAATCAACATTATTTACACTTTAAATTTTGATTTAATTGAGTTACTCAGCTACTGCTCTGAACTACCATCGATCCCAGGGTTTTGAGTGTCCTAACTGAAGTAGAACACGACTTATTACTCCAATTTTAATCATCAGATGTGTCTCATATTTTGACATCTTGTTTACTATCAGAACTTCTGTTGATCAGAATCATCAGATCTACATCTGTTTATTATTCACTGAGATATCTAAGTTCTTGGTTTCTAGGACCTTGACTTGCTAATTCTGTAACAGTGCTGGTTATTAAAATCTAACCATTGGATCAAGTCCATATTTTGGGTATTTGTCCTTGACCACAAGACTGACCTTTGACCGGAACTTGAGCCTCATCTGTTTTTATCAGATCTCAATTTATAAATATTTTTCTTTAAATCTGGTTATTTCATATTCACTGCAATTCTTGTTAACTATTGTATTACTGATCCTATACCTCTAGGCTTCTAGAAACCCATCATGAACTTAATGTCTGAGAATGCAAGGGGAAAAGCCTAATGCATGGTGGAACATTCTAGTGAGCTAGGACACAACATTTGAGATGTGGCCAATTAAGAGGACCTATTAAACAGCCAAAGTGACCATATCAGCCCTCCAAGCGGAAGATATAGATTCATCATCAAGGAAAGTTTCCCTGACCAGTGGTAAAAAAATTCAAGACCTGTACCTGTATGCACATTCCTATATGATTTTGGTATATTCCCCACCATTTTCAACCAAATCTTTGACAGCCAAAAGAATTATTATGACCAAATTATCTCAAACCAGGTCAAAACCTAAACAAGTCAGAACAAAAACATACCCTATCTCTTCCACAGCCCATAAGGCACATTCTTCCTGCTATTATGCCTACCAAAGATGAACTATTTGTCACTGAGATGTTTTAGCCATGAGCAACAGAGATAATGGAGTTGAAGGCTTTAGAAGGACAAAGGAAAACCCAAAACGACATGGTTGAAGTAGTGGGAAAAATACTAAACTGGCTTCTGCTTAGTGAAAGATAGAGTGGACCATTAGAATATGATTTATGTAGCACATCTGAATTGTTGAAATAAAAATTCATTGGATTGAGCGTTCATGATGAATTGTCTTACCGGGTCATACATGGCACCATCTCGTATAGAATCTTTTAAAACGTAAAAAGAAATATAAATCCCAGCACCCAAGTCCCAGTTTGCAATCTCCGATTTGTGCTCTTCCATGGAGACTGCAAGTCTCCAAATCTCCAAATGTTTAGCTGCATCAATTTAAAACAACCAAACCAAAAAATGTTGTTCTATGAGAAATAAAATTAGTACAAAACACAAACAAGAGGCTTTAATTTTAATAATTTAAATAACTACAGAGGGGAGGGAGACACCCTGCTTAATGAGAACCTCAACTAACAAAAGCAATAAGAATAATCTTATGCGTTTGATGTAGATAAATCACTTGGACTTATTTTATTGCAAATAAACCTTGGGTTGTGTTATGTATGTGTTGGGCCTTTGATCCCATGGGTTTTTTTTTAAATGGACCACTTTAATGGGCCTAAAATATGGATAGAAGGTAGGAAAACGGGATTTAAGTCATTAGTTTAATTACTTGTTCTTGAATTCAATAAAGGCTCATTAGGCCATTGGTCGGTTGTAAAGTCAGATATAGATTATTAGTTAGTTAGTCCTACTCCATGTTGGAGTCATAAAGTCAAGTCCTAGTCCTAATTGGAATTCTCAGTTGTAGTAGGAGTGTCTAGTCCTCTTTCGAAACTAGCTCCTAGTCATATTGTGATTGTAAACTTCCCCTCTATAAATAGAGAGGCATATGTACTGTTATTGACAGATATGAATGAAAAGAAAGTTTGCAACTAAATGCTTGAAGCAGCTAAAATAGCTGCGGGTGAGAAGCCCAAGATGAGATAGCCACCTCCTCCCCCACTTTCCCTTGTTTATTCTTTGTTTAATCTTTCCATTTTCATTCTTAATTGCTGCTGTTTATGTTTACTGCTGTTGTGAGTATTAAAGAAGTTCAGATTTGTCCAAGCATTAAAAACCACAATCGATCAGCCAAAGAGTTCCTGTACTTGAAGCCACTCGACCCTTATTGATGCCCAAGTCTGAGATCTAGTTTGCAGATCCTTTTGGGGACTGGTTCTACACTTTTAAAAGATCAATCGATAATCTCTTAAAGACCATCTGAAGTCGACCATCTGCTGTTCTGAAGAATCTTGAAGTTTTCTCTCTCCTAGGTCAGAAAATCAAGAAAGCTTGTAAGTTGTAACTTCACAACCAGCCGTCAGAATCCTCTCAACTTTGGGGTTTTTGTACCCTCCCTAGGGACTATCTACGCCCAAGAGTGCAACTCAATCGGACTCCTACAGACCTGGCCGCACCTCTCTCTCCAGCTCTATAACAGGTCTTTCTCTCTTTTATCGGGTTGGGGTTTTGGGCTAGTTTTGCTCCTATATGGGTATTGCATCCTTGGGGGTTTATTTGATGATCTTATTTCTTTGTCTCCTGGTCTTATTTATGGTTTTGTTTCTTAAGTATCTTTGATTGTAATTCCACCCATGGGGGTTTTTAAGTTCTGTGGGTCATAAATCTCTACCTTGTGGGGTGCACTTTTGTATTGTTTGGGGTATACTTGTGAGAGTTAGCTTCTTGTAATCTACTCCTTCATTAGAGTTCCTGATTTTCTATTTCACTGAATTATGGAGGCTATTTAGCTTGTCGTTGATACTAATGACACCAAGCAGCTACATTAGGCCCATTACACACTAGAGTAAGGGTTTGGTGGCCTATTCCTTCATCAACGGACCATTGGACATAGGCATCAGCTGGATCTTCTGAATAATGCCAGAATGGCCCTCTTTTGTGTCACTAGAGGCAGCTCTACTGGGACCAAAGCAGCTTGTGCCTAACTGATTTAGTTAAAGCAGTCTTTCTTCTTCCATTAAATAGTCATTCACCGGATACGTAAACCATAAGATCGACGGAGAAAACATTTATTAACAAAAAGAAAGACATACAATACTGTAGTGGGACTGCGCAACTTAATCTACCATTAGAAATTTCTTTCAAAAGCATCATCAGATAAGTAATAGGTTTTATTCGTAGTTGAATGATTTGCTTTCAAACTTCTCAGATAGGCCACATCAATTTGTGAACTAAACTGCAACAATATCATTGCAATAATCAAAGAAATGAAAGGATTATAATTAGCCGGAAAAGTAGGGAAAATAACAGCACTAACTAATAGGGTAACAGATACTTACCAGACAAGAACAAAGAATGAGCAACGGAAGTCACAAAAATTGAATGAGCTTTTTGCCAATTGGAACATTCAACAAAATGTTCAAGGGCCTTCAGTAGATCCCCTTCGTAATGGAAATATACTGCCTGCATTAGTATGAGTGGGTGGAACTAATTATAACCAGCAAGGGAAAAAAAGGGTAGTTATAGTCTACTGAAGGATGGAGATATGTTTCATCATCTATGAAACCAATTCATTCATATAAATGCCCAGAGTATTGTACAATCCACAAAAGAGCGGTTAAAAGTTCAAAGTTCAAAGCAATTTTGGGTTCAACAAAGACAAGATAACAAGTTCAAATTAGTAAAGTCCAAGTAGTGACAGACATACCATAGCCTCATGCAGCCATGCTGATGGAACACCCAAGTCTTTAATAAATTGGTGGTGTCTTTCTTGTGAACTCCAGGACTCACAGTATTGAAACAAGATTTCCCTAATAACAGTGGCCTGGAGATTTGGGAAATCATCACGGTAAGGCATGTGGAGGACAACATAGATGGCCCAATGACATTGCCCAAGACACAACAGTTGAGAAACAAAACTCATGTCAAGTACATGGAGATCATTAGAACAGAAAGCACCAACAGCTTCCAATACACTGCGTTGATGCCAAAGCATATGGTAGTCAAGTGGATCAAAGGTTGAAGAAAATGCACTAAACATAGTCTTCAAGACCCCAAACTCACTCTCTTCATTCGCATGAAGAAGCATAAGATAATAGGCTAAGTCAAAGCGATCCCCATCACTCAGGTCCACAGCCTCCTCAACCAGTCCCTCATCAATGTAAACTGGGATTGGATATGGAGCCTTTCCAGCATCAAGGAGCTGCTGATATGTGTGAATGATGGCAGATAAAGAAGTATCAGGTGGTAACTGATACCACATCAACAACCCTAGATATCTTTTCCAATCAATTTTTGAATTTTGCAAAGCACCTTGAATATTACCAGCAAGTAACTCATACAACCTCAACCTATCCTTCTCAATAAAGTTAAAGTCCAGCCCATTGATTCTCCAAAGGTCAAGCTGCCGAGCCATATCAGATCGATTCACAGTTGACCCACCAGCCTGACTCAGCAAACAAGCCAGTCTTACATCTCCCCTGGAAGCAGACAATTCAACTGCAACATCAAGCTGCCGCCCAGTCAGAAGTAGGAAGATGTGCTCTAAATCACAGGACTCATTTAAACAGCTTATTTCTTCTTGTACTTGGTGGCAAACACTTTCTTGCAACCAATAACTGAATTGTGCCCTCCGAACAAAAGGGAGTGCTTCTGGATCAATGTCTGGAGAACCATCTTTCTTATCACCCATCATATCCTCCTCATCATCAACATCTACGGATATTGAATGTCCACTGATCTCCCTGGCAGAAAATAGAACCTTTATCAATTCCCAGACCATAACTTGGTGCATCAGAACCCCACGGGCAGAAGCAGATAAGCAAGGAACATCCAGCTGCTTCTCAATAATATCTATATAACTCCGGCAGATCTCTGGAAGCACTAGGCGATCAGATACAACCTTTTGAAGCTTTAGTCTGAATGACCCTTCAACTTCAACTTCCATTGTTTCATGACTTATTGACTTGTGGAGGCTCAGTGGTGAGGCAAAACAGCAATCATTAAGCTCCTCTTTCACTTTATTATTTTCATCTCTGACCACCTTGTTAATTGCAATCTTTTCTACATGGACAATAGAAGATAATACACCAGGACCCGTGCTACTAACAGGATTGCCACAGTGGACAAGAACACCATTTGGACCCCAACCAACCCGAAAAGACCTTCCCATGAACAATCCTGCATCAACTGCATACTTAGAATGGTGTCCAGTTACTGGAGTTTCATCTTTAAGATCCAATTGGAAGCCTTTTACTTTTGTTGTCCTTGGTACAATGCTCAGGTTTTGACGAGTCATCAGAATGTTTCCCGGTTGGTCTGAACCTTTCATATTGTACTCAAGTAAGGCTTGAGGGGTTTTCCGCACAATGGGAGGACTAACTCTATGACTCATCTTCCTGGAGGAATACTGTAAAGCAGGTCTGCCAAACTCTCTACTAAAACTCTGTTTCTCAAGTGAAAATGTTCCATCAAAATCTTCAGTTTCCTCCTCCTCAGCTGGAAACATCACCATTCTCATTTCTTGCATCTTGATGGGATCCAGCCCAAGATGAGCAGGCAGAGAATGGGATAGAACAGCTACATCAGGACCAATTTGAGGCACTTCATCAACTTCAAACAGCTCACCACCATTCTGCTCCTCAAGATGATGAGCTGCAGCTGCTTCGTCCATGATGATATCATCTTCATCATCTTCACTTAATCCAAATCTGCTAAAATGGCAAACCAAAAATTTCCATTCACCATTCAATGGGTTAAAGGAAACGAAGCGCGCTCCCTGTTTTTCTGTGATGATCTTAAGTTTCTCAACAATTTTATCCAATTTAAACCTCTCATCAGCCAATGGTTTTATTTGAAGCACCAAAGTTACTTCAGCAGCTTTATTAAGACCCTCACCGATAGCAGGCTTGTCAGTTTCATCCTCATATACCACTACCCTATGCCTATCGAACTTAATAACTTTATCTAATTCCAACCATCTGATATCAGTTTCACCAAGAAACTTAACACAACCATATCCAAACCTTCCAACCGTGAAATTCTGAACATGACAGCAGTGGCCAGGAACATTGAGCTCCTGAGCAGCCAAGTCCAATAGGGAAGGTTCCATAAAATAATCAGATGAATGCAAAACGGGCAAGCAAGCTTTGATGTCTCTGAAAGCCCAACATGAAGGATTATACATGTCAATAGAAATCCTTCTTTTCTTGCATTGAGATGGAAGGTACGAGCTCAAAGTTCCAGTATCAAAGTCGCTGCCACCATAAGTTTCTAATGAAACGTTGTTTCTAACAACACAAACCTTATCAAAAATCCCTAAACACAAAAAAAGTAAACCGATTTATCAAACAAATAAATGAATTAGCACCATCTGCTGTCAAGATTGAAAATATTAACATCAAGGAATTCCAAAAAAAAATTCAATTTCCACCAACATATGATCTTCAAGAACTCCATAACAAAACACAACATTAATTTTTTTATGAACTACACAGTACTTAATACCATAGTAAATGAAGTAATGTGAGCAACAAATAGTTACAGAAGTTCCGTTTACAGAGTTGAATAAATACTTAGAGCTTCTTGCAAACAAATAAGCACAAAAAAATATGAATAAACCCTAGATGAGAAGAACTGTACAAGGAACCGCTGCTTAGAAGGAAACACAGACATAAACACCAGAAACGCATATAAAGAAATCAAAGAAAAAATAAATCAAAAAAGTTAGCAATTCGATAGCAGCATTTGAACTCAATACACGAAAATTTCAGTAAAATCAACCGAAAAGGCAAAGTCTAAAGAGACTGAAGGCTTACCGGGTGAAGGAGCAGAAGAAGTAGACGCCATTATCGAATTGGACGAAAGATGAAGAAGGAATTACGACGTTGAAGATTTAGCTTTCGTCCATGAACAGAGTAGGGTTTAACGGAGGTTTGTCTCTGCAGAGGCACGGAAGTGAAGAAATAATACAGTGGAGGAAGACGAACGAGGCGACTTTGGACAAAGGCGGAGAAGAGAAAGGTCGAAATGATGTGAGATTTGGGAGTACAGAGTTGGACCAAAAGTCTGGAACTGGTGCAACTTCGAACTCGTGACTGAGCCCTCGGGGAATCTTGACGGTTCAAAAGAGGGTTCCAAGAATCATTCAGAATCAGGATCGTTCTAAGCGGATCCCTATTTGAATCGGGGAAACTGATGGGTAGCCATGGGCCCATGGAGAAGGTAAAGATACAGCTCAAGCTGAAGATGCACAACTGTGGACCAAATCGGACGAGTCATGGTTCAAATTTCACTAATCTCTCACCTCAAGCCCACCCAAGTTTCAACCACTTATCTAAAGTAAGGTTTGAGAACCTGGTATCGAGAATAGTTTTGTCAAGGTCAACATCAATCGGGATCGGCCTAAATTGGACAGAACTACCTTTAATTTTATTTTTAAAAAAATATTTTTTTAACTATATTACCCTTTATTTGTACCAATCCACTGATATGGATTGACAAAGAATTGAGATTGGTCCAGACCGATTCCTCAAACCAGGTCTTACATCTATTGAGCCTTAAAGAACTATTTGCTGTGTTTCTACGGTTCAGGTCTTACATCCATTGAGCCGTAGGCCTGTGGGTATTCCTAGGCTTGGCTTTCCTTCCTTATAGCCCATCTTAGTAACTTTTTAGCCCATTTAGAGTTCTGTGGTGTCTCGCCCATTTTCTTTCCAGGCCTAAGGATGTGAATTTGTAACTGAAATTGTTTACCAAAATCAAATCGAACCATTTACACCGAAATTGCAAAACCATTTAATAAATAATGCGATTATGGTTTAAGTTTCAGGCCAATTAGCTAAACGGGTCGGGTCGATTTTAACTGCGAAAGCCGTTGGTTTCAAACCGAATGGAAACCGTTTAAACCGAACCGTTTAAAATCGTTTAAACCAATCCAATTAATCCGTATAACAATTAAATAAAGCATGGGCAGTAATCCGTATAACAATTAACAATTAAATTAAGTATCCATCCTGTTTTGGTATGATTTATTGCAATTCAGTTCAAGTTTTGGCTTCAGATCATGAACTTGTAATCCATATATGTTACTATGTTATTATGTTATCATAGATGGGGTGTTTTGGCTGAACCACCTGTCATTTTAATATTTTATGCTGTAGAAAGCTGGATTTGGATGTTGTATGATAGTAGTTCTAAATGTTTGAGAATGACCATGCGAAGAAATAGCACTAGATTATCAAATTAAGACCATCGTTAATATAGGATCTCTTATTTGTGGTTGCCAATTATTTTTGGATAAGCTTATGATCTTCAGTTTAGAGATGGTTGCAAGTTATAACAAACCAATTGTGAACTGTTTTACAAACCGTGTATGGAATAAACCGAAATAGAAATCGTTTAAAACCATGAAACTGACACTGTTTAGAAATCGTGGAAACCGAAACCGTTTACTAAACGGTCACGGTGAAACCGTTTAGTAAATGGTGCGGTTATGGTTTTAGTCAAATAAATGTGAACCAAACTGATCACACCGTTTAAACCAAAACCGAACCAATTAACACCAACCAAGCCCATATGGGTTTTGTATTTCTGCATTTGTGTGTGTACTTCCTTTTATCACTTATTTTTTATGTGTAACTTAATAATAAGGAGAAAACAACCCTGCCCGCATGCATGGGCCTCTCATTTGTCTGCATGTTAGCAAAATGGCCATACAAATGGATATGGTTTCCTTGTCCTAATAATAATTTGGGAGAGGTTTTCCTAAAAGTTAGTATGGCCCTTGCACTAGTACGAAGATCAATGGGAGCACACACGGAAGCATCAATAAATGGTGGAATTTTTATTTCTTATGGGGGTGGGGTGGTCATTTTGCCCCACCTTGTGATTGGGTGTAGAGGCCACAATGCCTTCTAGGCTTCTTTTTCCCTAATAATATTTTGGGAGAGGCTTTCCTAAAAGGCAGTATGGCCCTTGCACCAGTACGAGGAATATCAATGGGAACACACACAGAAGCATCAATAATAGTGGAATTTTAGTTTTTCATAGGGGCGGGGTGGTCATTTTGGTGTAGAGGCCACAATGCCTTATAGGCTTCTTTCTCTCTAATAATGGTTTTCACATAAAATAATAATACTAATAATATTAAGGGTAAAGGAACACTAATTGTACATGTTCCCAATGCTATTCAATGAGGGGAATGTTCTTTCTCCCTCATAATAATTAATTCTTCCTCTCAAGATAGTATCATGATATGGTTTTCTTCCTCTCTATTATTTCATCTGCTTGCAAAGGAGGTCTCTAGTGCAATAACATTATTCTTTGGAATTATAATTTGACCAGGTATAGTAAATGGATAGTTGAAAATCAGTGTTTGATTTGTGTTCGTATCCATTTAGGAGAATTTATATTCAAAAAATTGATTTCGAAACTATCCAAGTCCTTTCGAAAACTAATCAACATGAATACCAAGATTTCAATTTTAGTATGGCTATTATTTGATCCATTTAAGTTTGATTATAAAATATACAATTAAATATTATATTTATATTATTCTATAATGCTTGCTATTACAAGAAAAAATATTCATGAGGATATCTATGTAATTTCATGTATGACACTACAACATCAATCCTAATGGGATAATAGATTTACCCAAGTAGGCATTGGCTCAAGTGTTCTTAAAAGTTGGCTCATTTGGGTTGATATACTACTATGGGCATGTGTACTCTGTTCTATAAATGTTTGCACCAATTGATATGTCAGCATTGTAGACACATGCGTACGAAAAAATTCTCCTCACAAACTTGCGTTTCGGTACAAGTTCATGAGGTTACGATCATTAGAGGATAGACAGCCAGCAAGTAATTCAAACAAGATTACTCCACATGACAAGTATCTGCAGTTGCAGGATTGGACGGATCAGGAGAGAATGTGGTGGGACTAAATCGTTTGGGCAACTACAGTGCAAGACAAGAGAGGAGGAGTCAAATTGGAAAGAGAAGAAGATTAAATATCATCTAATGTTACGTATCAGTGTCCACAACTAATGGGGTTTAACCAAAGGGGGTAGCACAGTAGGTGAGCAACGAACTTGGTACGAGCCGTAAACTCGAATGTCCTAAGTACAACTCCCACTAAGCACACCTTGGGCCCCTCATACGGGGTGTTTAGTGCTCTTCATTGCTTTCAGTGAAAGTTGAATGGTTCTCATTCAACCCCAATATGACCCGATCTATGGGTTTGGATACTTGTCGTTAGCAAAAAAAAAAAATCCACAACTAATGAGAATGTGTGCACAATTATCTTCAGAGCGGGGCAATATGATCCTTTTCCACCTCTTATATTTTGGTGCAGATACACATTATTAGGTAACTTTTTTTTTTTATTTCATTATTTATATACACATGATTTTTCTCAAATAATGCCACGTATGGGTAGGTGGAGAGTTCCTGCTACTGGGTAGCAACCAAAATTTTGCCAGAGTGGGTGATATCTTTCTACGTGGATATTAGCAACAGGTCCAGTTACCAAAATGAGCAAACATTGTCCATAAGGATCGAGGCCCGAGGAGGCGATAACTTCTATGTAGTCTCCTATAATATATGTTGGGCTCGCACGCCAAGTTGCCTGCTTAGATTCAACATTTGGAGGGCAGTCGAAATCAAATCATATGATCAAACCGCCGAATTTCTTTTAGCTGTTGTTTTCTTATCCGTTCTACCAAAAAAAAAAAAGTTTTCTTATCCCGTATTTTCTCTTTCTTTTTTGTTCTCGAATCGATTGGTTTAGGAATCAACCAAAAAATAGGGCAAGTGTTTTTTAAGTGGGACACAAGGGTTGCATCTACAGAGATGGGTGTGCCCAGGAGGGGTACAGTCTACAGGGGTCATTTTTTACCCCCTATGCTTGATGTAACATTTAAGGCACCGTTTGACAACGTTTCTGTTGTTTCTATGAAATCTATGAAACAGCAGAAACGGTTTTTCACGTTGCTGAAAATAAAAATGGAATTTTTGGTGTTTGATAAACCTATTTTTTGAAACTTTTTTGTAGACATAATGCCACTAAAGAACCCAATAGTATCATCGGATGCCCAAAAGAGAGAGAGGGTTCGATTGCCTCTTTTTAGGTTTAAATAGTTCAGATATTTATCAGGCACAACAATCTTTTTTTTTTTTTTTTTGCTCTCAAATTCGTTTATAGAAACGACGAAACAAATCAGACTTGTTTCATCAAAGTCGTTTATAGAATTATAAATAGGCATAAATTTTGTTTTATGTTTCTAGAAACGGGTGAAACGGAACAACTTTAACAAACGCTTTCTAGGTTGTTTCACCCTTTCTGAGAACAAGAAAATGCATAAACGGAGCATTGTCAAATGGTGCCTAAGTCTCATACAGAAAATTTTGTTCCAAAATAACTAATAATCATTATATAATAAGAGATGAGGATGAACAATGTTAACTGATTGTGATCCCTATGCTCCTATGGGATATCTATCTCAAAACACACAGGGGCATAGGGTCATTTCATAGGACATTATGAGAAAGCATAAGGTACTAGACCAATTAGGGTTATTTTTCTTTAAATAGGAGAAAAATA
>NC_056557.1:28523167-28536882 GCF_013358625.1 Macadamia integrifolia | reverse complement strand
GGGGGGGGGGAGAAGAAATGACGATCCCATCCCTCATGAAAGGTAGAAATTTTACTCATGTTGAGATGCTTCTATTAATGCTCCCACTGACCAGGGTCATTGTAAGGGCCACACTACCTAGGCAAAAGTATTGTTCTTGGCTTGTGACAAGTTGATCTATATGATTATCAATTCAAACAGAATAATATTATCAATCTTCACAATTGGATACTTCTTTCATATGGGACTTGGCTTATGTGTTCATCATACCTTATGCCTGGGCATAGTCGCTCTCGTTGGTAGAAAACTTTGTTCAATAATTATGGGAAGAAGGTTTTCCATTCGGGAGGATGGAGCATAGCTTGCTGTGCACCTATGTCAGTTTGTCTCTCTCCTCTCCTCTATAAAATGACTTCCTTACCTCCAATAAATTGAATTGAAAGGATGACGTTGATTAATTCTCGTGCAAGTGTGGGAGCGTAAGAGAACACCTTCCCATAATTATGTGTTGTTGGGAGTTTATTGACAAAAATGAATCAAATCAATAAATCATATCTTCTGAGGTCACAATATCTCCCTTCCATATTGAATGAAAAAAAAAATTTAATAAACTGAATATATTAGGTTCATCATGATCCACCCTTGCTCTTAATTAACCTAATTTAGCAAATTCATTTTGGATTAGCTCACTAATCACAAATCTTGAATTGTGCTTGGGTTGAATGAAACCATAGACCATAGTTCTTTTAATCCAAATGTCCTTGATTACTGATTCCAAATCTTAACACTATCCTGCGTTGTTACCTTATGGTCCATCGCTTGAATGTCATTAATAATTTGGGAGAGGCTTCGCTAAAAGGTAGTATGACCCTTGCACTAACACGAGGATTAATGAGAACACACACGGAAGCATCAACAATAGTGGACTTTTAGTTTTTTATAAGGGCGGGGAGTTCATTTTGCCCTTCCCAGTGATTGAGTATAGAGACCACAATGCCTTCTAAGCTTCTTTTTCCCTAATGATATTTTTTACCGGAAATAATCAGCCCAAAAAACCCTACCCCTAGGTAACAACAATGCCCTCTGGCCAATCCCATGCCCCCCGCCCCACCCCTCTCTCTCTCTCCCTCCGTCCCTGTATATATATACAAGCACATATTACAATTCTCATTGCACTACTTACAAAGTTGATGCTTAAGAGTCTAAGAATTTAGAGAAGCCATGAAAGTTTCAGAAGTTCTGCTCATGAATGGGGGGAATGGAAAAACTAGCTATGCTCGTAACTCTGAACTTCAAGTTCTCTCTCTCTCTCTCTCTCTCTCTCTCTCTCTCTCTCTCTCTCTCTCTCCATTTTCATTTCTTCTAAGAGTATGAACATATGGGTCTTTTCAGAAACTGGTGATAACCAAGGGAAAGCCAGCGGCGATAGAGGGTATTTCAGATTTGTATACCACCAAGTTACCTCCTTGTTTAAGGGTAGCAGATTTAGGCTACTCTTCAGGGCCGAACACACTACTACTGATTTCAGAGATCATTGAAGCTATTGATGAAACATGTCATCAGTTTGAATCATAATATGCCTGAGTTCCAATTTTTCCTCAATGATCTTCCAAATAAAGACTTCAACACCGTTTTCAAGAACTTGCCAGCCTTCTATGAGCAACTAAAGAAGGAGAAGGGTGAAGAGTTTGGGCCATGTTTCATCACCGGAGTACATGGTTCTTTTTATGAGACTCTTCCCCAGCAAAACCATAGACTTCTTTCATTCCATTAACAACCTTAATTAGCTATCTTAGGTTTGTAACTTAATTAGTTTCTCTACCTTGTCTGCTACATCAATTAAATACCATAAAAATCACATATTGAACATGATAATTTGGCATATTGGACGAGAGGGCCAAAGAGGATAGTGGAGTTGACGAGGGACCTTTGCCTCTGGAAGCATATGGTTCTGAGTTTGACTCCTCTTACAGTTTTACTTCTTTGGAACCACTCACACGGGGTATTGAAGGCCTAGATACCCGTCAATAGCCCCAAAAAAAAAAAAAAAAAGGGATGAGAGGGAAATTTTTGTATATTTTTGTTCATATATTTCGTTACCATGCATACTAGGTCCCTTTAATGGACATGATAAATAAGGGGAATATATACTTGGCAAAGGTGACTCCTCCTAGTGTACTCAAAGCATACTTGAAGCAATATCGAAAGGATTTTTCCTTAATTCTTAGTTTGCGCTTCAAAGAAATAACACCGGAAGGACGCATGTTCCTAAAAATTGTAGGAAGGAGAAGTGAAGAACCATTTGACAAAGAGTGTTGCTATGTGGAGCTTTTATCTAAGTCATTGAATGACTTGGTCTCAGAGGTATGCTTAGTTATTCTTGGTAAGCATTGATTTTCTTACATGTTCCAATTATTAAAAATTTCTTAATTGATTTTAGGGTCTTATCGAAGAAGCTAAAGTGGATTCATTCAATTTGCCAGACTATATACCTTCCCATAAAGAGTTAGAGGATATAATTTTTGCAGAAGCATCATTTTCTCTTGATCATTAGAAATCATTGACGTCATTTGGGATGGAACCGATGACGATGACGATGACGATGACAATGGCATCACATTCGTTAGCTTTATAAGGGGGCAGAATTTTGGAAAATGTACAAGAGCTGCAATAGAATCCATGTTCACTAGTCACTTTGGGGATGTTGTAATTGATATTCTAATCAATAAGTACACAAAGTATGTTAGTGACCATATTTCAAATGGGGAGGGTAAATTTGTTATGTTTGTTATTTCTTTGCGAGGGAAGTGAAAGCTTTGGTACTTGAAGAGGGTAAGTTTGTTGTTATTGTTGTTGTTTTTGTTTGTATTGTTTTGTGCTTGGCGTGTTGTTGTGGTGGTTGTATTTATATTTGACTGCCACCAACTAGCCAATCAGGTTAATGGTGAACTTTTTCGATAGTTTTTTTTTTTTGTGAGGACCTTTTCAATAGATTTTGATTCCTAGATTAAGGGAAAGGGATGCCAAGTGAGGCATCTGATGACTGGGGTGTTTGGTGGCACATCCATGTGCTGGGGTGTATATCCAGATCCTCCCAGTTGTCGGATTCCGTGTATATTTTTTTAACAATGGAATCAGCTATAACCCTAGAAATTTGATTCAGGAGGAAGCAACTAAAGATTTTTCAAAATCCATGATTGTTTGCACTTTTATTCATAAGACTTAGGATATTGCTAATAACATGTAAGTTTCATTGGCTTTCTACTATTTTGTTTCCTGCTATTTTACTAACTGTAAGAAGTAAATAATGATAAATTAAAGATCAACTATGAATCAAGGATAATTCGATGCAAGAATCATCCAGATTCAAGATCAGTCTCAACAAATCCCTACTTGAGTCGGTTGATTCAACCATTTCGATTCTAATTCCTCAAACCATGGTTCATAGGCTCGATGACTTTCTCAATACCCTAAACCCTAAATCCTAAACCCATCGCTGACAAATTGATGGGTCGCCATGGAGAAGGTAAAGGTGCAGCTCAGGTTACAGATGCTTAACTTTGAACCAAATCGTGCCGGTTATGATAGTGCTTGTTCTCAATATGGTTCAAATTTCATCAATTTCTCAACTCAAGCCCACCCAAGTTGCAACTCCTAATCCAAAGGGAGATAAGAGATGCACATTATGGGGGTGGATTAATAGGGTTTTGGTTCACACTGTTAGGATTGGTATCGGTCTCCGTCGATACTAATACCAATATGTATCGACTATAAAGGGCAGGATTAGACCTTTTTTTTTCCTCTCCCAGATTTTTGTACCTCCATCGGGTATTTTGACATTGGTGTCGGCCACAACTGATCCATTATCCATGTAAATGGATTAGGGAGTACTGAGGGAAAAGAAACCTAAACGGCAATACGGCCTCTATGCCCAGACAGTGGGGCTAAACTGACCGCACCACCTCTAGTGAAAGGTCGAAATCTATCCCTTGATGATGCTTCTACTAATACTCCCATTGACCCTATGTTGGTACATGCCACACTGCAATCTAGGGAACCCTCCCGGAGTATTGCCTTTGTGGTATTTTGACATTGGTGTCGGCCACAACTGATCCATTATCCATGCAAATGGATTAGGGAGTTCTCAGGGAAAAGAAACCTAAACATCAATACGGCCTCTATGCCCAGACAGTGGGGGTAAACTCACCGCACCACCTCTAGTGAAAGGTCGAAATCCATCCCTTGATGATGCTTCTAGTAATACTCCCATTGACCCTATGTTGGTACAGGCCACACTGCAATCTAGGGAACCCTCCCGGAATATTGCCTTTGTGGTCAACCCTATTTTCCACGCTAGCCCTGTTTATACAGTATAGGACTCTAGGTTGAGCTGTGGGCCTGTGGGTATTTCTAGGCGTGGCTTTTCCCCCATTGTAGCCCATCTTAGAATTTTCTTAGTCCATCAAAGTTTTGTGGTCTCTAACCCACTATGTACTCTTTCCAACTTTTAAAAGAAGTATGTCGCCTCTTGGGCCCCATCCTCGCTACTCCGTAACTGGTTCCCGACTCATATGTAGATCCCTTGTATGCCTCTAATGGGCCTCTTCGCCAAAGGGATATCATCTAGACATCTACCATAGAAATATTTTTCTGAAAATGTCAAATTGAGGGTCCACCTTAAAGATACCTTTTCTTCTATCATGATTGACGGCCATAGAAATATTTTTCTGAAAATGTCAAATTGAGGGTCCACCTTAAAGATACCTTTTCTTCTATCATGATTGACGGAAAAATGATGACGTAAGTGGAATATCTCCAACATGCAATTGGCTGCCACTGTGGCGTATCGGATTGTGTACTTCCTCTGACCAGCTAGCCTTTCACAGATTCTGGATGCCACCTGTGTGAGTTGACATGTGCCAACTTGCCACGTCCTCCCAATTTATTTGAAGCACCCATCCACCACTTTCTCAAATGACCCATATTGAGACAATAGGACACCTCAAGTGGACGTGTCACTGTGTCAGTGGCCCACGATACACCCACTTGGTGGTCCCTACCTTCTTCATAAACAATTAATATATATGACTTGAGTACCATTACTGCATCAACCAACGATATCATATTATCACCGGGAGGAGGCTTTTCAGAACTAGACAAATACATCATTTGCATTGAGATTTTATTAAAATCCATCTCTTTTTTGGTCCTTAAGACCATTCACTTTTCTTTTTTCATTTTTTAAATTCAAACCAAATGAAGGAATGAAAAAAATATATATATAAAAAAAATACCCTTCTCTTTATCTTTTTAACAGTCATTAAAGTTTCTAGACCTAATTAATTCTAATTAATCAACAATAATACAAGTGAAAACAATATTATTAGTGTTGCTTTACTATTGCTTTGCATCTATTGGCAGCATATATGCAGTCCACATTGGACCCAAATCATATTGACATATTGGTTTCATTTCTTATTTTTCATGTCCTAAGTAGTGATGCATTGTATTAATATAAAATAGATAAAATATAATTAAAAAAAAAAATCTAGAAATAACATATTTTTTCGATGAAAATTCTCGAAAGATTAGGAGTGGTAACTCACATAATAAGAGGAAACTTCGCGTAGAGTTAGCGATATATAATATAAGAGGGGGGAGTGACACATTGTCTATTGATATTGACATCATACACGTCTAGCTATTAAGAATGTTAATCGGCCTTAGTTCCGGTTAGTTGACTTAGTTTTGATTCAATTCGAGGTATTAAAGGTAAAAATCACAACCAAACAATTTCAATACCTGAAATCAATACCGATCAATATGTTTCAGTTAAACAATTTCAATAATTTCTACCTAGGTTTTGTTGTTGATTCGTGTTAACAATTTTAAGTGCTTGAGCCATGACATTTAGGCTTAAATTGTGATATTAGAATATGAAAGTAGATTTAATTAATTTACATGATGTAACTTTTTTATTTTTTTTAACATGATATAAATCCATTACAAAACACTAGAGAGCATATGTAGAATGCTAAAACTAACAAGTTTAATCAGTTCGTAACCAAACCAAATTGTTTACTTAATGGTTTTACATCATTAAATCAAAATTGAACCAAATTGTTAATGGCTTGGTTTAGCCTATTTGCTATGCCACTTGGCAAAAAAATGAGTAAATAAAAAAATGCTTCATTAGTTACATACCAGTACCCTTACCTTTGGTTTAAGATAAAATCAAGAAACCCAACTTTTTTCTTTCAATATTATTTATGTTGGTGATGTAAGTTTGGAAAGGTGACTCCATTAACATCACCTATCTATCGCTTTCTTGGGAGAAAGAATCCAAATCGAACATGAAAAAAATAAAAGCAAAAGGAAGCTATGGTGTTGGGCTATATTGGGTGGTGGTGGTGGGTATCTAATGTGAGAGGCAAGAGGGAGAGATTCTTGATTCAAAAACAATAACCTTTTCCACCTTCTTGGGCTAATAATACGTGAAGACAGCCCACTTGGATTAAAGTATTTAGAAGTAGTTTATTCTTTAGTTAACATCACCATTTATTTTTATTTTTATTATTCTGCTCTCTTTTTTTTTTGTCCTGGTCTATATAACCCATTATGGAAGCTTAAGATATCCCATTTATGATATAGGGAAGCAAGCTCATTGGGCAATATATAACAAGCACTTGTGAGACCACTAAGTCTCTACATAAGAAAAGTGCACCATTGTGGGGTAATTTTATATCTTCCAAACTATGAGATGACTTTCCCAACACAATTGGAGACAAATTCCATTCACCATTGGTTTTTGCCACAATGGACACTTGTTATTATATTTATTATATTTATTATTTTTATTATTTTAGTGGTAGACCCATATAGGTATGCATTCCTAACCGTCAAATACGTGCTGGAAAGGATTTGGTTCTGACAAAGTCTCACTGTCATATATAAGGAGCTAATGGGGCCAAAAGGGGGACCACTGGTTGGATAAATAGGTAATGCTAATGAAGATAAGATAATTATGTATGGTTTTGAACTTTTGTAACCATAGTTGGATGTTATTGAAGATTTAATAATAGAATTCAAATACAAGCTATGCAATGTCTGATCTTATTAAATTATCAAAATCATAGAAGAAGGAGGGATTGTGATCCCTTTGCACCCCAACCCCCCCCCCATCCCTTTGCACCCCAACCCCCCCCCCCCCTTTTTTTTTTTAATTGGCGAGGGGGAGTGTGTTATGGATTAATGGTTCACATGTAATCACGTAAGCCTATAATATTGAGCCAAACTGATCTACTAACTCTAATTACATGTAACCTCAAAGGGTAGCTAAGTTGATAAGAGCCAACACTTCCCATTTAAGAGGTCATGAATTCAACTATTCTTGGGGCCTACATATCCAAAATAAAAAGAAGAAGAAACTCTAATGACATGTTGGATGTATTAATCTTTCTCATATTGCAGTAATTGTGTGAAATGGTTGATTTGATTTTAGTTTCTATCTTTGCTTTAAACATACATCACGATAAATCAAAACCAAACAAATAATAAGTGTTTGGTTTATAAAATCTAAACCTAAAACATGTAACAATTAGTCTGATTGGTTTTAGTCTTGGTCCAAATATTGATTTTCATATTTAAAAACATAAAATTATATATATAACGTATTGGGATAATTTTTTTTGTTTAAAAAGAGAGACCAAATTGATAGTGGATTCGGTCTATTTCGATTTGTTTGGTTCGATCTTACCAATCTTTCTTGCTTTGGCCTCTGTTTGGAGTCTTTGACACCCTATAATAGGGTCATGGTTCAGCTCATGATACCAAATTGTATAATACACCCATCCTAGAGATTAGAATGTAAATATTTTCCAACATGATACCATGTTTTCCTGTACCATATGTGTAGAAAAAGTATAAATTTTTTATGAACTTAACCTTTTCATAATATCTAATATTTAATAAAAATAATTTAATTAAATTTCAATGAAAATTAAATAGTTCTCATTTAATCTTAATATCACTCGATTTATATAATATGGGATCAATGTAAACCGATAGAACTCATCAAGCCAAAGTCCAAGATACCCATGGCTAACAGAAAAGAATAAGAAACGATTTGGATATTTACCTATCCTTGTGAAAATCAAACTGTTTAAACGAAATCGTTTTAACGTTCTCAACTGAACCACCATATCAATGATGAAACCAATGGACATGGATAGCTGATGTTATGGCTAATGATGTTAACATCATAGCGCCATACGAGTAAGACCATCGACATGTTTGGACTAGTGACGTCACAATGCCGTCATCAACATGAACTAAGCTACTCAATACATTATGATGTACACTTCCCTTTCCCAACCGTTAGATCTCTCACTTGCCGTTAAAAAAAGTAAATAATGTCTCATTCTGTAGACAAAAGCCCCTTCGAAACTATTCCTAACTTTGACACGTGTACGACCAGGGTTGCACGGTGGTACACCCGAGGCGCAACTTAGTGATAAGCCCCGTACGGATATCTCGTCAGTAGGAGACAGTTCACACGCATGTTGGACTTTTTACCGGAATCTGACACCTTTGCTTACGTGGAAATGAAACAAAAGAACGACAATAAAGATAATATAAAGTACTATTTTTCAAGTACAGAGGCGCAGCTCTAGATTTCCGGCTAGAATTTCCGGTGCCGGCCGTTAGTTTGGCCGAGAAATGACGTCACTGCTGGTGGTTAGTGTTGAAGGTTAGAAGACAGTTGTGAGGTTAGGGAGGAAAAGAAGGAAGGGACCTGGTGCGCATTTTCAAAGTTGCATTTGAGTGGAAACATGACAAGTTGTCAACATTGAAGGTTGACTGTAGCAGATGATAAAAGGGTGAGAGAAGGTTAAAAGAATTTATTTTTTTATTTTATTTTATTTTTTGGATATTTTGGTGCCCCTCTACTTGTGTTTTAAGCTGCTTTTCGATTCCCCTGAGCTTTGAGGAATGGACGTTACGGTATTAAAGGGACTAGGTTTAAGGAGAAGGAGAAGTTTTCAAGGGTTTCAGGATTTCGATGCTTTGGGATTGCAAGGATTTGAGCTTCCAAGAGTTGAGAATTGATTGGTAGAGTTCTCCTTTGGGTTTAAAGGTTGGATTCTTAAGGTTTTGGTGATTGAATTTGTCTTGGGTTTTACTATAATCAGAATTTTTTTTTTCTTACTTCACTGTTGTTTCTTCGTCTTTTTTCTATTGGGAGGAGCTTCTGTTGTCTCTTTGATGAAGTCACGGTTGCAGTCATTTTTGCTCATAAGGTGTTTGTTTTTTTTCCTCTTATAGGGTGTGTGTGGGTATGCGTGTGCCTGGTGGAACTGTCAGTATACTCAAGTAATCATATTTATTAATTAATAAAGAAAATAACTCTTATATTCATCTGCGAACTGATTCCGTACAGAAGTAGCATCTACTTTGAGTTTTTTTGTTGTTGGGGACTTTTTTGGGTGGGAAACGTCAGTTCTTTTCTGCGTGCTGATGCTTATGTTTATCAATTTTTGGGTATAAGAGAGTTATTGGGTTCTAAAATGGTACGACGATTCTTTAATGGTGGACACTTGGAATCTCAGACTGATGCAAGCAGCATAAACAAAGGTGGAGTGCTTAGGTAAGGTTGTATGGATTATATTGTGATGAACTATGGCAGGATGTTGTGTTGCCACTCTTTTGATGCTTCCATGGTCTTTCCATTTTTGGGTTAGGACATTTTGTTTCTCTTTCCTTTAAACAAAGAAAGGGGAGGAGGGGGAAGAAAAAATGTTCCCAGGGTACTAAAGCTTTAGAGGAAGCTCTTGAGTTGGTTGGTTTCCAGAAGTGATTAGATGGATGAGTCTGACTATATTCCACCTTCATATTTATCTTTCATCTTCTCCACTATCTCTAGCGTTTGGATTTATTAGGTTTTATCCTTTTAAATTGGCATCTTCCAGTTTTGGTATATAATGATGATGACAGAGAAGTTCAGAATTGCAGTCTGGAATTTCAATGTTCATCCATATTATGCAAACTAATTTTGGTACACAATGGATGATAATAGGGAATTTCATAATTGCAGTATGGAATTTTAAGCTGTTCATCCATATTATTCCTGTGCTTTCTTGTTAAAACCTCATTCCTAAAACTATTATAACATCACCATGTGACAGATCTCCCTGTCAATGAGTCATGTGCCCAGAGGTTAGGATCTGAAGATGACTATGGTTTGTATTTCAAGTGTGTCCTGTTGGCGATTGTGGGGTTTTGCTGCAGGGTGTCTGATGTGCAGTATGCAGGAGTATTATCGAATGTAGTAACAGACATCCATATAATATGATGAACTTTTTTGAGCTTCTGGCGTGTGTTACAGAAATTGAAGTGGTCTCTTTTACTCTTCTTTTAAATTGGTTGAAATCAAAGAGGCCTTGTTAACTAATAATCTAAATAGGTGAAATGGCATACTGTGTGGGGTGGGGCTATGCTGTGAACATTTGAGTAGGACCTAAGTAGTGACTAGTGAATGTTTCCAATCATTTTATTCAGATTTTATCATACTTTGGTGGCTAACATATTTCTTACATCTTGGGGGCAGGGGGTTTAGCACTCCCACCAAGATTTTCTCTATAAAATTTTACCTATGCTCTCATAGCCTGTAGATCTTAATCCCTTATTTACAGTATGATTGAAATTATTACCTGTTCTGCAACTTAGCAGTTGACAGAAGCAGAGCTGGTTTGGTTCCAAGCATAAATCTACCCATTTCAACAATGATTTAAACAGCTTTTATTAAACAACGATTTAAATTTCCTGTGTACCATAATATTTGGATGTGTTCACAGTTTGTGAAGAGGGCCGTGCAAGAGTGACACACAAGCGCTCAAGATGATTGAGTACTGTTTACAGAATATTTTAGTTGTTCTATTCATTGATGTAGAAAATAACGTGGACAAACTGATAAGAATCGAAAGGTACAAAACAAGAAGAAAGTAGTGATCAAAAGGCCTGTGAACCACATTAGGAACCTGAATTTGAAATGATCTGTGCTCAATTGACCCCGAGCTATCGTTATATTCAGTTGACAATTTTTTCTTCTTCTTTTGATTGCTTGTTAAAAAATGATCCTCCTTTGATGTGGAAATTCATAACTTAGAAGTAAAAGGGACTCTAGGTGTGGGAGTTTTTTTAGGTTCTATCAACTCTCTCTCTCTCTCTCTTCCCCCTGTTCTTATCTTGCATGTGGAAGAGTTTAGGGTTGCCTGTTTTCGTTGTTGGGCAAACAATTGTTGAAGCGCCACTCCACCTGAGATTTGTCCTACCCAAATATTTTTGGCTAGATTTGTCGACACCCAACAGAAAGGTTACTTGTAAATCTTGTCTCAAAACTAGAGTCTTGGTGCTTCATACTGTGGCTATTTCATATTAATTTCTTTTTGATATTCCAATTCACAATATCTTTTCAACTTTGTTCTTTATATTCCTTACCACTTTTGACAAAATTTCCATGAAAGGAAGAGCTTTATTATAATGAGGTATTAATTTCCAAGCTACAATGCACTTTGTCCCAACAGCTATTGGCCTGGTTGATAGTGGGACCGTCTTAAGTTTTATATAGAGTTTGTTGCGTCAATTGAGCCAACTATTCCAAATCAAATTTCTTATTCACTTATTCACTTTTTTGCTTTTTTTTTTTGTTTAATGTGATTTCTTGACATGTTCTTGAAGATGTCCAGTGCCGTTGAAAGCTGCTTTTGTTGGATACTTTATATCTATGCTGGTTCTCCATCCTCTTTGTATCTTTTGTAATTGCAGTTCTACAATGCCACAGATTAGTAGTTTTTGCCTTCTATTTCTCATTTGAAATAGTATGAGCTCTCCATCAACTCAATTTGCTGCTTCAAGAAGGATGGGCATATATGAGCCAGCCCACCAGATTAGCATGTGGCGTGAAACCTTCAAAGGCAGTATGAGTCCAAACACTGGTGTATCCGCAATTGTTGAGGTGGAAACAGGGGTTGACAACAAGGTACAAATTCTTTACACTTACTCTATCTTGGTTACTGGAAGTTAGGAGTAATACTGTTCCCATTACTTTTCTATGTCTCATCTATCTAATATGACTTTATAGTCGGAAGAGACTTCTCATGGAGCCCTGGAACCTTCCAAAAAGTACGAACAGGAAGCAATCAAACCATCTGATAAGGTAAGAAGATTGTGTAGTTGACAATTCATTATTCCTTGCTCTCCCTCTTTCTCGGTAATTTCATATCAACAGAAGTTTCATGTTCTTCCAGGTTTCTTGTTTAAATTTCTAGGCTCTAGGGTCAGTAGTTGCCAAGAATTCCTTAAGGAAACTTGTATGGGATTGGCTCTATGAATCATCTTCCTCCATTAGTACTATTTAGAGCGATAGCAACCATTAAATCATAAGCACTCATGTCCTTTCTCACCATTTTCGAGCATGTCAATCTTAAAAGTTTTGTTATACATACATCAGTTCTTTCTTTGAGCCTTGATTTCTGGTGTCTACTTCAAACAAAATTGGAATTGTGTGGGGGACCAATACAAAGTTGCTCGAGAGATTATTCTACTGTTTTTGTTACTCTGGCTTATTTTCTTCATTGAAGTACAACTTTTGGGGCATGTTTACTTATCCAAATAAAGAAAACACTGGTGCATCTTTTGCTTCTATTGGTATATGCTGTTAATTAATGCTTAAATAAATGCGTTAGTCTTAAGTTGTGCTTCTAATATATACCTGGGAAGGCTTTGGAAAATTTGATGAATTTCATCCTTTTGCAGGGATTTTTTCAAGTTTGTTTGTCCATCAAGGATCTTGATAAGGCTTTTGCATTTCCTTTTTGGGTTTTCTCTTTAGTCATTGGTATTATTAGCATAGGATCAAGATATTTGAAGTTAGTATCTTAAATTCAGCTGTATCTTGAAATTGTGTCTAATTTTAGCTTTGAAGCTTTGAATGAGGTAAAAAACTAGCTAGCTTAAAAACCTTGTCATCGGCCACACCTTATCAGTTGCACATTCCAGAATCTTTTGAAGGAGACATTATATTATTTCCTTGGATAAATATCAGTTTTAGCCTCTGTTTTTAACTGAATGTACAAATTTTTCTCCAGGTATTAAGACGTCTTGCACAAAATCGTGAGGCTGCTCGTAAAAGTCGTTTGCGTAAAAAGGTTTGAATGGATATGAGCAAATAGCCCGTTCCTTTATGGAAGTTTTCTTACTGTTAGGACTTGGATATTCACCTTATAAGGATTATGCTTTATAGGCTTATGTGCAACAGTTAGAGTCAAGTCGTTTAAAGCTTACACAATTGGAGCAGGAGCTTGAGCGAGTTAGACATCAGGTGTGTCAATACCCCCTTCCCCCTCATGCCCCCGCATACTCCGCTTCCAGGGTGGTGTTCCTTTCTCTTCTATTACTTCTATAGCCAATAAATTGTGAATTTATTTTCCTGTCAAATTAAACAGTGAATGTTTTTATGCAGGGTGTATACGTAGGTGGTTCTTACGATACCAGTCATCTGGGGCTGTCTGGAACTGTTAACTCAGGTTTATCATCTGCAACTGCTACTCTTTTTTTTTTTTTTTTTTTTTTTTTTTTTTTTTTTTTTTTTTTTTTTTTTTTTTTTTTTTTTTTTTTTTTTTTTTTTTTTTTTTTTTTTTTTTTTTTTTTTTTTTTTTTTTTTTTGTTTTTTTTTTTTG
>NC_056557.1:28522820-28523147 GCF_013358625.1 Macadamia integrifolia | reverse complement strand
AATTTAGAATAAAGTAATGTAATTGTAATAATTTTAATAAAAGTATATAGTAATACAATACGCTTCCTGTAAAATAGGAAGTAGCTTGATCTAAGCATTTACTGGATACATTGAGGTATGATTTTTTAGATTCCGCTATACAATTGCAACCTGTCTTTGCTCAATGGATACAAAACACCCATGCTCATTGAGGTATGAGTTTTCAGATACCGCCATACAATTACAACCTGTCTTTGCTCAATATATACAAAATACCCATGCTTTAGCACCTAGTGCAACATCAAGCACCAGTTTGACTTTTTTTTTTTTTTTGGGGGGGGGGGTTTT
>NC_056557.1:28518535-28521640 GCF_013358625.1 Macadamia integrifolia | reverse complement strand
GGTTACCTATTCAATTAGGAACTGCAGATATTTTGGTACATCATATTCATGCATTTACGATTCATGTGACAGTATTAATACGACTGAAAATTGGCTTAATACCTCTATTATTTGACTGCACACATTTACATACTCTTCCTGTAAACTTCATAAAAAGTAATATTCTAATATTCTAGTTCTTCATCCTTGCAATACCAAGAGCCAAAGCCTGTGGTCTATGTACAAATTTCCTATCCACTGGCCCCTTCCCCCACCCAAAAATTTTAAGAGTTGGAAATGCAGCCTATGCTCTTCCTACTGCAGAACTTTGGTTCCAACGGATCTGCTCCCTCCCCCCCCCCCCTCTCTTTTGATGGTGAAGTCTTGTGGATCAATTTTGTTTGGCTGTTTTGTGATTCTTTTGGGAGCGAGTAGACATCTTTGTTGCTGGTTTTAGACAATGGTTCTGGTCCTTTGAAGTTTCAATACACCATAAGGTTGTGAGTGTTTGTTTATGGCTCTTCTGGTAGGCTTTGTTGTATTGGCTAAGCCTTGTAGGATTGCTTCTTTATGTATAGTTTGCTTGTTTAGTGCTCTCTTTCCAGTTACCTACTTTGTTCCCCATTGAAAACAAATAGGGGAAGGGGGGAACCCATTGTTTGAGTGCTTTATTGCACTACTTATGGTTTGTTTCTGATATTTATTCTGGGTCGTTGAATTGTTTTGGTGTTCTTCTACTACTTGCCTTCCTGATACTTGTCCGGGGATCTTTCAGGAGTTACTACATTTGAGATGGAGTATGGACATTGGGTTGAAGAACAAATGAGGCAGACACGTGAATTAAGAACTGCTTTGCAAGCTCACGTAACTGATATAGAGCTTCGCATACTCGTAGATAGTGGCATGAACCACTATTATGATCTCTTCCGCATGAAAGCTGCTGTAGCAAAAGCTGATGTTTTCTATTTAATGTCTGGCATGTGGAAAACATCAGCTGAACGGTTTTTCCTTTGGATTGGAGGATTTCGCCCATCTGAGGTTCTAAAGGTGATGCATTGTTAACTTAAATCTGTGGATATTTTAGATCCTTTAATGCTTACTAATGATGAACATGATCGTTAAAAATCTTCTTCTGTGTTACCGAGTACATCCTTCCACTTGCTTGTTCTTCAGTCAATGGAATCAAAATGATGCATTGTTAATGTAAATCTGTGGATATTTTAGATCTTTTAATGCTTAAAAAATGATGAACATGGTCATTAAAAATCTTCTTCTGTGTTACCAAGTACATCCTTCCACTTGCTTGTTTTTCAGTTAATGGATTCCAAATCACCACATAATGCTTGTATCTTATATCTCTTTTATTCTATATTTGTTATTTTGTTAACATTAAGTTTATTCTAGTTTACAATTTTCTTTTTTGGGTCAACAACCCAAGGATTAAAGAAATGCTTACTGATGGTCTTATTTTCGTTATTATTGTGTCAAAGAAAATGTCCTTGATGCATCCCTGTGAAGGAAAGGGAACTTCACTGTCTACCATCTTGAATCACCTGGAGGGCAGCGTATCTCGTCAAACCGACTGCTCGATGGGTTAACATCCCTTGGATCAACCATGTGTCAAGTTTGGGGTCTCCTCTCAACTATATGACCCAAACATATTAAATTTTTATCCTTGAATTTTATAATAAAAAAGTTCCAAAGATGACTTTTCAACTTTGAAGTTTTCAATCATTTTTCAGAGCTTTGTATTGGTGCATGAGAAAAATGCTTTGGGCTAGGATAGATGGTGATGGGCAGATACTCAGGGACATGAAGGGAGCCCTTTTTTTCTGAAGGAACATTTATAATTATTATTTCCTCTTGTTCTTATTTATTTTTTTATTTTTATGGCGGGAGGGGGGGTTAAAGTACATTCTTTTATCATCAAGAGCTTTTTTTCAGATAACATTCTATGTGGTATCAGACTGGATGCTTCATGATTTAGAATTTTCCAACTTAGTGCTAGTTTTTATAGTAAAGTCGATAAGTTACTTTCATATGCATGGAGAATGATACATTTAGTTGGGCTGAAACTTGTAGTATAATAAATGCTATATAACTGCCCATAGTTATCAAGGCAACAAAGTGGCCAAGGCAATGGAGGAAAGGCAAAAATTAACACCAAAAAGGTGAAGTCGTTGCCTACGCGACCAAGATGCCAGTCCAGGATGAACTGCCTTATCGCGTTGGCAACGCGTTGATAACTATGTGCACAGAATGAATGTGATCTGGACAGATCTTTGAGTGATTCTGCTATAAGAGGTCTCCAAACAAAGAAGTGCACAGAATGATAGACTCTGATGATATCAATTATCCAATATTTATTTATTTTTACCAATCTTATATTCTTCTGTGGTGGAGTTATTGTTTTTTTACTTTGCAGGGGAAGGGGTTAGTTTGGGAATCTGATCTGTAGTGGAAGGAGGCATCACCTGTTGTATGGCATGACACTTTATTCTTATACTGCCTGTTATTTATCCAGAAACAGTATAATAAAATAAAATCTTACTTCTAGATTCATTCAATTGTAGTCCAAGAAAACCTGCATATGCATCAATTATATTTTGACTTTGTGTGTCAAGCTATTGATCCATCACAGGTACTACCACTCAAAATGTCTCTATTATAACAATGTGGAAATCATGAGTGATACAGTAACGAACTTCCGTAGCGTGACAAACTACCCTTAGCAACATAGTTTTATGACATTGAAACTTGTTTTCTTTTGGTAGAATGCCAACAATCTATCTCTGACCCTTAGGATAGAACTGATGATTAACGTTCTTTAGGAATACATAGGTGTTTATTCAAATCAAAGGACAATGTTTTTGTGCAGATGCTAAATTACTTCAGAAATATTAAGACATGTAACAAGGACAAGATAGTAATCTACTGCCTTAATGAAAGTTATTTGTGTTCCTGTGTTTTCCTTTTGCAGGAGAATCTCGTATCATTTGGAAACATTCAAGGACTTGTGACCTTGAGACCGGGGGTTCAAAAGTTGATTGTAATAAATTAGTCTTTGTTAGATGCCATCATGTCTTCTTATTGTGGTGGAACTAAGAAGATCAGAGGGGGGGGGGG
>NC_056557.1:28431042-28518515 GCF_013358625.1 Macadamia integrifolia | reverse complement strand
CTGCATATCTATTGTAAAACTTAATAATAAAAAAAAAGGGCCGTACCCAGTGCACAAGGTTCCTGCCACTGTGGGGTCTGGGGAAGGTCATAATGTACACAAATCACAATGGGGCAACCTTATTGTTTGACTTAGTCAAACTGAATTCATTCTGCATCTTGGTAGATTGTTTAGTTTGAGGCTAAAAGCTAATTTAAGCTGTTAACTTTTTTCCCCAAAATTTTCTCTTGAATCATGACATTGGGTATGTGATGCAGATAAATCACCTAAATAGGCTTATTTTATTAGAAATAAGCTTTGGGTAGGATTATGTATGTGGTTGGGCCGTTGATCCAATTTGTTCTCACTATAATGGGCAACTTTAAAGGGCCTATAATATGGGTAGAGGCTAAGACAGGATTAGTTAGTTGTCTTTATTTTTGTATTTTAATTGTTATTAAGTGTTTTAGCTAGGCTGTATTAGGATTCTACAAGTCCAGTCCTGTTTTGAGTCAGTTTCCTTCCATATTTTAGTTTCCTAGTCAGTTTATGTTTTCCTTATTTGTTAAGAATTGGGAGAGGCCTTTCCTTATAGTTTTTGAGTTTGTTATCGAGTCTTCTATATAAGTTTGCAAGGGGGTCCAGCTTTGTACTCAAAATTGATTAATTAGTTTTTGGCTTGAGCCTTTTTTTTATTCTATGATATTCAGATTTGTTGTGAGATGCAGTGTTATACGGTGGGGTACTTTTAATGGCTGGTGGGACTCCTGTTGAGGCTAGGGTGGGATGCTTAGTCATATCTTCTACTTCTTCTTCTTCTTCATTCTTCTTCGTTCTTCTTCGTTCTTCTTCGTTCTTCTTCTCCATCAATATTCAAGTAAGTACTCCATTGTTTTCTGCAACTCTATATCGTGCCCAACGATTTCAATAAAAGTGTTTTTTGAGTTAATTCGACTCTACTGCAATCTAATCCTTGTTGCTAATATCTGACTGCCATTCATATTCACATTCACATTCATGACTCCATTAAAATCCTGCAAACTAGGGATGGACACTTACTATTTTCAAGTCTTATTTGAGATGTTTTAATTGAATAAGGAATCTGTCCAATCTCTGCATCCAACTGATGGATTAATCTGAGATTAGACTATTTTATTTTCCTCCGTTGGATCTACCTACAAACTTGATTTTATCCAGATCAGACCTGCTGATCTGCTGCTGTAATAAATCTCTCAAATTTGTATTACGGGTTTCAGGTTTTTATTGTTTTGACTGTTAACTCAGATCTGACCGTTAGAACATTGTTGTATTCTGGGGGTTTTCTTATTCCAACAGTTTATGATCATTGACCAGAATCTGAGTTCTATCGGATAAGGTTGACTTTGACCTTGTCATTGACCCAAATTCTGTTTTAGGGTTCCTTGTGATCTTGTTAAAAGGGGTGTGTAGTCTGAACCTTGGGTTCATCCTACTACCTTCTACCAATATGCCTTTGTTGGTGTAACAGGATTTGCTTCTAAATAATGTTACCGCACTCGTCTTTCACACATTGGATTAGCATGTCATTGTCATCAGTCGTTCCTATTTGATTGTGACTTACAATCCATCCACTGTACAGTACACCAGTCCCAATTTCTTACATGAGTGCTAAAAAATATGCTCTATAATATTCTCTTATATGATATGAAACTCATATCTCTGGATTGTTTGAAAACCTATAACACATCTTTCTGCAGAGTGTAGATCACACTTCATTTGTCATACTCTTTTATGGAGTTTCAGGATGGTCTATTGTTTGTGAAATGTGTGATGATAATTACTTGTGTTGGTTGCAGGTACTCTTACATCAACTTGACCCCCTTACAGAACAGCAGATTATTGAAGTCTGCAACCTCCAACAATCATCTCAGCAAGCAGAGGATGCTCTTTCGCAAGGGATGGATAAACTGCAGCTAACTCTGGCTGAGACTCTAGCAGCTGATCCACAGGGAGCTGTAAGTTACCCAGCACAGATGGCTACAGCGATAGGGAAATTGGATGCTCTTGTAAGCTTCGTGAACCAGGTATCATTTGCTTCTACATATAGTGTAGTTTGTCTTTCTGCATATTACTCCAACTTCAGTCATCACTTTCTCTTTTATTTCCTCATGCATTATGTTTCTTGAGATATTTGTTCATCATCCCTTGTCTAAATGAATCTTTTATTTTTATAGAATGAGTAGTAGTTTAACAATTGGTATGTTTCTTAACATAAAGATATATCTAAAGGCCTTCCTGGGAGGCACTTCCCGAGGATTTTGAGTGGACCTGGTAGGTTGGACATGGGAACTGAGTTTTGCAAGAAGGTGCACCATGTTTGCTACATCATCTCCCATATGTCTGTCTGGTTTTAGCCCATACCTGTGAAGTGAAGCAGAAAATGCTTTTACTTTATTGACCCTTTTAATTTGGAGCAAACAATATCTTATAGGTAAAGGGTCCAATACAGGAGGATAGGGTTGACATGGGAGTGGATGTTGTACATGTGGTGCAATCTAGAGGGTGACCTGTCTAGTATATCATTTGGATTGGCCATTGCAACCCTCCTCGCTTTTGCCTTTTATGAGGGTTGTGGATGTGAGGTGGGGTTTTCTAATTGCAAGGTCTCTGGATGTGCTATCTCAAAGACCCGTCTCTGAAGACGAATATATAAAGACTATAGGGTACTTAAAGCCCCAGAAGTAGAATCATCACTGACTACTTCCTAGAACATTGCAAAATTTTTTAGGAGCAATTAACTTAAGAGTGACTCGAGAATGGAGATTCTCACTTACCTTGAGACATGATGAGTTAGAAATGTTTTCCAAATACCAAGTGATAATACTTCAGGAATTTAGAGTGATCACTATAGAATTAAAATAGAAATTTCTTTGTATAGGCAGGGACCAGGCCCTCGTATCAAAAGAAACAGAGTCAGATCTAGCTATTACCAAGCCAATAAACTTAGCCGAGTACTTGACCTCGAGGAATAATATGTATGCATGTTGGAGATCATCCTGTTATGTGCTTATTGTGGGTGAGTGTACTATTGCATTCACATTATATTGTGCTTACAGTTGTATTCTTCTCATGGTCCTTCTCATTAATAGATGTGTTATTCAAGCCAAAGTGCCGGGAAAGTTTTTCCCCTGTAGTCATTGAAGGGGTAACTCACTTAAGATCTTGAATTAAAATAGTTAGTATTGCTGTATTGGTTCCATTAGAAGATGGAAGTTTGAAATACTCTTGAATAAGATCCAATTGAGCTGAATAGTAGAAAAGACTGATTTATCTATTTGTTTTTTTATTGTGACAATATCTGGTGGTAAAGTTGAACCTGTTGTCATATTTGCGAAAACTAAGGAGAAAGAACCATTTAGAGGGTTTTGACATAGTTTCAAGGCCCTTGTTCTACAATGAGTGAAAATCTTGGGGCTTACCCTAACTGGTCTCTCTAGATGGCAACTTGGCCATTCAAGTGCTTTCAGTCCAGTACACGGAAGTGAATCCTCACAGAAAAAATTTCACCCACAAAACTAGTTGTGTTTGTTTTATTTAATTGGTTGCTTGTTGGAAACTCACCCCATCCATCCATTCGAACACCTTCTTTTTGTTTAGTGAACTAACAAGGGTTGTTTTATCCTAACAGGCAGACCACCTTCGCCAGCAAACCCTGCAGCAAATGGCTCGCATCCTGACAATCCGTCAAGCAGCTCGAGGTCTGCTTGCCTTGGGAGATTACTTCCACCGCCTTAGAGCCCTAAGTTCACTTTGGGCTGCTCGTCCTCGTGAGCCAGCCTAATCTGTTGAGAGACATGATGACCATACGGTTTCTTGGTATAACCTCCAGCTGGAGAGAAATCATGTCTCAGCGGCAAAGGGAAAATGTTACATTGATCATCAGAAGCCCTCTCGATAGTGATCATTTTAGCTTCTTATGAGCACTATCTAAGCTGCCGACATTTTTGAACAGTGCCTCCACTCTTGAAAGAGAACTTGTAAATATGAAAACTCCATAAGCCATCTGTGAAGAGGAGGTTTTGTTCTGTAAGTTCATCTGAACATTTGTAATATATGCCGACACAAAGTTACCGAATTGTAGGTTGTGTTTGAGCAGAGAGAAGGAACTTGTCATGTAAAATTGTAGAATAATTGTCTGCACTGCTAGGATCTAGGGAGGAAAGTTGTACATTCATATTTCTACATCTTGATGTGCCTCTGCAAGCTTTGAATCAGGTCTTTTTTTTCTAGTGGATATGCCTTTCATGTAGATAAGTCTCTGATTTCATGTAAAGCAATGTAATATAAGAAAAAGAGATGGTCCTGATAAAAGATTTTCAGTCTCTGTTCTATTTCTTAATTGTAAGCTCCCCCTCTTCCCCTTACCCCATCCTTGGCTTGATCCTGTTTCATGCTTTTTTAATCTGTCAACTTCTCTGTAATTAGAGGAAAAGGGGATTCAACTCACTCTCTGGAGTTCTTAATTTTTGTTTTTCGTATATCTGATGGTTGTGCTTGTTTAGTTGACTAATTTTGTCAAGCCTTAAGATCTGAGTCTTCTCAAAGAGGAGTGTTTGTAAACGAACACTGCATTTATCTTTGCTATTTCTCATTTCCTCATTATATCAAAATGGAAATTGAATGATGATTCGGAGATGAAAGCTCTAAATCAATCATAAACTTGTATTGCATGGTGCAGGCTCTTGGAACAAAGACAAGTTTGGAAATAAAGAAGAGGAGATGCCATCAGGGTTTGAAGAATCGGAATCAAAATCAAATTAGCTGAGCCCGATCCTGATTCTGACCAATTTGAAGCGGTCTGTGTTTTAAGGTTCAGGCCGATTTTGGCCGATTCCCAACTGATTCTGGCTGAATTGGAATCAGACAAACCCGATCTGGATCTTGATTCTGAGTTTAAAAACCTTGGAAGTTGTTGGTACCACTATATATGCTTTTTTTTTTTTGGTTAAAGGTCCTCTGAGCTGCTGGGGTAGAGTACGCTGAGCCACTATTCCAGGTATAACCATCCTACGCTTTAAAACCAAACCAATTATCTAATCAATCCTAGTCAGTCAAGAAGTCAAAACGAAAAATGGGTACTAGGTTAATGAAAAGATGAGAGATGAAAGTAGGAGGAGTCATAATACATCAAATCAGGAGAATAGGTTCTATTTGACGTCATACCTAGGACAAGATCGAGACTATGCATTTCATTCTTCACAACTTCTCTTATGACCATTTTAGGTTTGCCCCTAGCTCTTTTAACTCTTTCGATTTGAATCATATCATTCCTCATTGGACGTCCTCTGGCTTGTGTTGAACGTAGCCATACCACTTCAAACGACTTTTGCAAAAGTTGTCATTGATCAAGGCAACTCCTAAAGCTGCTATAATATGCCCATTTCTTATTGTATACTTCTTAGCTTTGCCGCACATCCGTCTTAACATCCTTATCTCTTACATAGGTAGTTTATATGTATGACTTTTCTTAACTATCCAACATTCTCACTCATAAATCATAGTCTAAATGCACGATAGTCCTATAGAATTTTCCCTAAGCTTTAAAGGGATATACCAACCACACAATACTCTAAATGCAGCTCCACACTTCTTTCATCCCTTTTTTTTTTTTGGGTGAAATCATTCATCCCATTTTAATTCTTTATAAAACATCATTCTCTATGTTACCTCTTTTACTTATGCTTGACCATTCCTAAGAGAGTGAAATATGAACCATACATTCGGTTCATGGTATAATCTGACTAATAATTTATAGAATTTGAGCCGTGTTGGACTCAATGTCGAAGATAAAGACATAATTAGCCTGAACCGAAAGTTTTGGTTCGGTTAGTTGGTCTGGTCTACTTTTTGACACCCTTAGCTGATGCTGGGCTTGATAAAACTGGGGCCTAGAAAAGATGTTAGGCCTTAATCCATTGTTCCTCCCAAGTCCCAACAGAACTCCTACCAAATAATGGTCATGGTTTTAGTGCCAGTAACGCATCGGGTATAAGCCAGTTCCGAAACCAATTCCATATCCAATACATATCGGAATGTGTCAGCCATATCAGACAGTTGTCCCACAAAGATGCCGATAACGCACCATAGTTTGACCATTTTACCCTCTGTCCGTACCATATAACTGATCCATCGGCCAAGTATCGTTGTCAAAGTAGGCCTATACCGATACGGATCAGCTGATACCACATCTTTTCAGGAGAAAGCTACCCTTACGAACCAAATTAGATATTAGCAAAAGCAAATTAGAACATCCACTGAACAAGCATAGTCCACAGGAGCCCCAAAACAACAGAAAGGGAAAGGGCTCCTTCCAAAATGTAGACAGATAGCACCAAACTTACCACATGGAGAGGATGAAGTGGAAAAAGCCATGAACCTTTTGACCGGCTAAATCCACTGTAACTCCCAAAACCAATCGTCCAGACTTCACTGGATGAACCATCCTGAAACCCATGCCCTGGACCTTAATCAATTCACATATCCCACTTGTTTATACTCACTGAGAAACAAAACAGAAGGAAAACAGCAATTTCTCATTTATTGACATTAAAGAGTACTAAGAAATCTACTTATTTATATTACAGTTGGATCTTATGTGAGGGACTTTAGAATCATCATAATATGTCAATGCTCACAACTTGGACATGGAATAGTCCAACGCGTCAACGAGGAAATCTGCACATAGATAAACAAGTCAATGTTCTTGCAGTAAGTGAAAAGAAAAAAAAAATTAGGGCAGGGAAAAGAGAGAGACCTGCATCATTTTTTGTGAAGCACATGGGTGGTTTTATTCTGAAAGCATTTGCATGGAGACCTCCCTTCCCAACTAGCACTCCGAGCTCTTCAATAGTAATGGAGGACAATTATGTTAAAAGAAATATGACAGACAAACAGAACAAACAGAACAGACACATGCATAAACTTTTGTGTGTATCACCTCTCAGCTTCTCAAACAAAACAGCAGCTTCTGCCTTTGCAGGCGTCTTCTCTTTCTTGTCTGTGACAAGTTCTATCCCGACCATTAAACCTCTGCCCCTCACATTTCCAATGACTGTAGAACAAGATATGTAAATATGAGAAAAATAGATCAGAGAATCATGTCCGTACACATGATGCAACACTAACCAAGTGGTACCTAGTGGGTACCAACTTCCAAAGTTCCTTGACTCAAACTGATCACACAGTGCCATCTTGGTCTACAGACCGACAAAATCAACCCCCCCAAAAAATAATAAAAAATAAAAACAAGATAATCAAATTAGAGCTAGGAATCTCCTCGATGAAAGCCATTGAATGGTTGAAAAACATGTATGGTTGTGATCCTTCCAAGCAACGATTTCTGGAGTGGAAATATAGCCCATAACAAGGTCAATACCTCCATCTGAGTAAAATTATCACAAGGATACACCCCAAATATGACAAAAGTAAAGCCACAGGAAGATCCATAATGGCCTGAGATTCAAATCAAAGAGGAGTTTCATCCTTGTTGCCAATATAGAGAGCTAGCCAGATTTTTGGACCAGAAGGGCACTTCTCTGGAGAACTGTGATTCTATGAAACAAACGCTTCCCACAATAGAACTCATAGAAGTCAACTTGCTCTGACACCACCAAAAAGGGGAGGGGGAGGTGATGAAGGATGAACAGAGCAAAAGACTCGAGCTCTTATGGTGATAATCTTCATGACTAAGAAGGAAGAAACAGGAAAAGTCTCAATAGCCATTGTGTACACCAATCTCAAGCTACTGAGACATGGAAACTCAACAATGCAAAATAAGAGGAATCTCTGAGCAAGAACTCAAGGAGTTGCAGTGAAATCTTGGAACTTCTCTAAGTTGTAAAATGTGGGTTACATGTCTAGAGCTTCACATGATAGCTTTAATGTTTGTTAATTAAATCAAACGATGTCAACTTTTTAAGAGGATCAAATTTTAACAAATCTAAGCTTCAACTATAGATTGATGCAGGTCATGAATTGTTGTACAATGAGTTGCAGGGTTTGAACAAACTCTTCCAATCAGATTGCCCTAAAAAAGGAAAGACGGTATTAATCAACCTCGGAAACTTACCAGGCTTGAAAGACATAAACAACTCAACTTAACTAAACATTTTTTCGAACTAAATGGTGTCAACCACATGGATCCTGTTTCTCCATTAAGCTCTATTCAAGGCCAAGTTTGTGGTAAACCCAAAGCCATTCTTATCAATTCTCACCATATCTTCCCAAATATTCAGTATACCCTTGGTTTTTAACTCCTTCAATGTAGATCATACCACTTCATACCAGTGAGCCCAAAAAACTTTTGTTGTTGACGCCCATACCACACCAAACATCTCTCCTTCAACTATCTTCTATCAGGGCTACTCCTAAATGATCTCAAATATTTTCATTTCTTATTGTCTTTTCTAGTTTGTCCACTCATCCATCTCAACATCTTACATCATTTTGCTTTATGTGTTGTCTCTGTCACCCAACATTCAGCTCCCTACAAAATTATTGTTCCTACAGCTCTACCATAAAATTTCCCTTCAAGTAGTAGCAGGATACGCCTACCACGTAACACTGCAGAATCTCTCCACTTCATCTTCCCCACTCTAATTATATGGGTTACATCTTCTTCTGTTTCTCCTTTATTTATGACTGAACCTAAATACTGAATGTATCATTTTGATGTAAATCCTTACTATCTATCCTAATACCCCATTTTTCCCCCATTCTTACTAAAGTCGCGCTCCATCTTTTCTTCTTAAGTCCCTACACCTTTTAAAACCCATTGACTCTGAAGCATTAAACTCTTATGTTATTTCTGCAACCAAAATTATATCATTAGCAAACAGCATACACAATGGAACTTCATCTTGAATGTGTCTAGTCAATTCATCCATTATCAAGCAAAGAGATATGGGCTTAACCAGCAGTGTGTACAAAAAATCAGTACTTGATAACGAGGGAGAAAAACAGGAATGAAATTCCATTTGTTTACAAGGAATCTCTTCAACATGACAGAAGACAATTAGACAACAGTAAAATGTATTTCCAGAGATTGCCAACAAATGATCACATGGTAACAGATAATTTATTTTACATTATAATGTTAAATGCTTTGACTTGATGCTCCCACTCTAAGAAAAAATATTTTCCTAAGAGATTTCTATGTCTCAGATTAGGCAAATGCTGCAAATCTATGGCAGGTCTCATATGTATCCATGGAAAAAAGCCCACTCAGACGCAATGTTAGAGATTTCGCTTGGTGGGGTGATTGTGATCCCTTGGGAAATATTTTGCCAATTCTGGCAGGGTTTGATCAAAATATATGCAAAAGATTCTCATAGACATATACGAAAGATTACAGTGCCTGGAAATAGGCAAGGCTTCCGGACAGATGAGGTCCCAAAAGAAGTATGGAAGAGCTTAGGATTATATAGTGTATCTTGATTAACTAATATGCTTAACAAGATTATGAACACAAGGGAAATGCTAGATGAATGGAGGAAAAGCATTGTAATTCTGATGTACAAAAATAAATGTGATATTCAGAGCTGTAGTAACTATAAAGATATAAAACCAATGAATTATACTATGAAATTATGGGAGAAGCTTTTTCAATCCCACCTAGAAGAGAAACTACCATCACAGAGAATAGAAGGGTGTCGAGTCAGCGTGTGGAAAATAATTAAAGATATGTATGAAAGTGTGGTGACTCATGTGAGAACCGTGGGAGGTCAAGGTAGTGATTTCCCAAACTATAATTGGGTTACATTCAAGATGAAGTTGGTGGATGAGACAAAAGCAAGAATTAACACTAAGTTGGAGTTATGGAGATTAACCTTGGAATCAAGATATTTTAAGATAAGTAGGATGAAGAAGGAGTATATGGTGTGTAGCTTTAGTAACACAAAGACAGATAAAAAAATGGAGAAAATTGAGGAAAGAGAGAGAGACCACAAAGTGATAATTTTAGATATCTGGGGTCAACCATAAATATAGAAGATGATATAGAGGATGATGTTTCACAAAGAATTGAAGTGGGATAGATGAAGTGGAAAAGTGCATCCAGAGTATCATGTGATCGACGTATTTCTTTAAAGCTTAAAGAAAAATTCTATAGGACAGTTGTATGACCAACTATGATGTATGGGGGACCGGGGGTGGAATGTTGGGCAGTTAAAAAGTATTATATAGACAAACTAAGTGTAATAAAGATGAGGATGTTGAGATGGATGTGTAGCAAAACTAGGAAGGATAAAATAAGGAATGACCATGCTAGAGCTGATTTGGAAGTCGCCCCAATACATGATAAACTTCAAGAAAGTCGTTTGAGGTGGCATAGCCATGTTCAATGGAGGCCTTGGGATGCACCAATATGGAAGGAGTGACTCAATCAGATTGAAGGAACTAAAAGAGTTAGGGACAAACTTAAAATTACCATAGGAGAAGTAGCGAGGAAAGACATGCATAGTTTAGGTCTTGTCACAAGTATGACCTCGAATAGAGCTGTTTGGAGGGCAGGGAACCATATAGCAAACTCCATAAGTGGGATAAGGTTGAGTTGTTGTTGATGTTGCTGTGTTCTTTTCTTTTTACTATTATTACAAATCTTTTGTCTCTGCATGGATCCATATAGCCAGCCCCATTTAGTTTGGATAAGGCTGAGTTGTTATTGTTGTTTCAATAAGAATTTTGGCATTTTTTCGACAAGTTTACTACATTTCAACCCCTGGGGAAATAGACATATTTTGCCAAGCTTGATATATTTCAATTTTCAAACATTGCTCAAAGGATCAATGGAAAAAATAGGTGGTAGTGAATACTTCATACCTGAGTAATGACAGAGCATGTCTGCTCAACTCTTGCTCTCTTTTCTGAAAGCTACTTCATTAATTGTTGAAAATAAGAAAATGGGCAAAAAAGAAAAACCTCAGAATTACAAATAAAAATTAATTATCAATGCCAATAATTTTTGACTCTGCAGCACTCTACATATGACTACTAAGTTCCAACAATTACCCCCACTCGGGGCTAAGAGAAAAATATATATATTTTTGACATCAAGAATTCTAAGAAGTATCCTTTGATATCCATCATGATGACATATTCACATTCATCTTAGATAAACAATTTTCCCTGTCCAATTACCAATCAACCATCAGTTGAAAGCAATTTTCCAGTATGTATTTCAGAAAGCAACCATGAGAAATCTATCCCTAAGAAATTTTTATGCCGTGGTTCAAGAATATTTACTGTCATGTCTTTGCTGAAGGGCTTTCAAACGCTCAATTAAGTGGAACCCAACATCTGCACAATGGGCTTGACGCTTCTCCTTGTCAAGAACCCTAAGCACTGCAAGTCCACCAGCAGAACATACAGGGTTTCCACCAAAAGTGTTAAATTGAATTTTTTGAGCTAAAACATTTGCAATTTCTGGTGTCGTCACAACTGCTCCAAGAGGTAAACCATTGCCAATGCCCTGTCAAGTGCATCGGCAAATTTAAAAGAAGGAAAAAAAAAAAAGTTACTAATGTACCTAAAAGCAGACCAATGATGCATAAAATATGATACAAACAATGACAAAATGTTCCTTTTCCCCACTTCTTCAGATCATGTGCAAAATTATAGAGGGTAATGGAAGAGACCTTTGCCATAGTAACTATGTCGGGTAAAACATCTTGTGTTTGAAAACCCCAGTAGTGGCTTCCCGTTCGACCGAACCCGGTTTGCACTTCGTCTGCTATGCAGACACCACCTGCCTTATGTACAATATCATACACCAGTTTCAAGTACCCAGGGGCCAATTCAACTGCTCCGCCAGCTCCCTAGAAAATTTCAAAATAAGGAATTCCACAAAAATAAGACAGAAGTTCCCCAGTCAAAAACAGATGGGTAACAAAAATAAATCCTACACCTCATCATATAACATATTTAGCCTAACCTGAATGGTTTCGGCAATAAAACCAGCAACTTTTCCTGAAGTACCAAAGTCAATGTGATCTTGTACATCTTTGGCATAAGACTTGACATCAGAGCCAAAGACCCCACGATACGGATCTGGATTTATAACGTGATGAATTTCTCCCTGTAAAAGATTCACAGTGAGTCTTGGCAAGGTAAGATGAAAAATCAGTTTTGGTCCTGTAAAAATATCTTTTGCAAAACTATCCAATGTGATACTGGATTAGTAGAAGTTGAAAAAAGTGGTGGGACAGGGGAGTCCAAGGGATTATGTGAGATATATGAGAATCAAAAAAAAAAAAAAAAAAGGAACCTTCTGAAGATTCAATAACAAAAAATGTTCAGAACAGACATGTACAGGCCTATGGAATTACAATATCAAACAACTTCAAGCCAACAATGATGCTGCTATGATATACTGCTATGATATATGCATTGTTTGGATAGTCTATGGGGAAGATCATAGAAAAATAAATAAAATGATGGCATCTCATGATATTTATATTCACGATGGAGTGGAACATGGAATCCAAAGGAATGTGATAGGAACCAGCAGCAGAGATCCGTAGGACAAAAAGGGACAAAAAGGGGCAAAATAGTCAGTTCAGCATCCCACCAGGTAGGTAAATGTCTCTTCTGGCATCAACAGGACAACAGCAGTTATGATGTAATAGAGAAATGCAGAGAAGTGCAAAGAGCATGACAAGATATTATTGGGTTTGCAGAGAGGGACTAGTTGTTCCATTACCTTGCGAGTGGATTTCACTGAATTAGTGATGATTACAGGGGGGGTGAGATGGCAAGGAAGTATGAACAAGGGAAAGACCCACATATAATAAGATTAGGAGTCAGCACTTGGTGTATTTACCGGAATCTTCCAAAAATTGACTGCAAAGAAACCTGAGGTCAGGTTGGACAGCTGGACTTTGGGGGTTCGGATTAAGCTGGCCAGGAAAATCCCATTTAGTTTTTAATTCGGAGATTTCAAAGTCTATTAATGTAAAGTCCCAACGGGATATTCGGAAATTTACACATGCATTTGTTTATTTCTTGCTGTCAGGTTTAGCTCCTCAGTTTTATTAGTGTATAGGGCAACTTTTTGTTGTACAACACAGTTATCTTTCAGAAGGTCAAAGTTCAAGTCGAAGTAAGAATATAGTGTCAACTGTTAAAGGTCCAAAACATGGGAACTTCTATGTAAGCTGTTTTCCAGGAAGTTAACCACAAATTCAACTGCTCCGGATGCTTTGTTGGTGGTATCCTATCTTTCAAAGCCCAAAGCCTTCAAGCCACTTTAGGCCCAATTCCTCGAGCTCTACCAGTGAGAGTTTCATCTCATTCATCTATTATGTTTATTTATTTATTATGATTAGTTGCTTTACGGGTGAATTTGGTGGACCCTGTCAGTTTTTTCCATGTCTTTATCTGCTAAAGCACAAACTCATGGCCAGAAATTCCATCCTCAAACGAATAGGAACCTAAATCCCCTTCAACCGTCTCAGATTCTCAATCCTTAACCTAAAATCCTAGCCAACTGTCAATTGCTACATTCACTCCAACTTGCCACCCAAAAGCCCCTCTCCTAATCTCCAATTCATGAGAACCCCAGTCCTAACTGCCAAAAAAACAATTAAACTGTGGATTCTAATTTAGAATTCCAAAATCCTAACATAGAATTGACCTTATAGAGCCCTTCCCTAGACAGATTATCTTTCATAAACGATAATATGACACATTTCTTATTTTTTAATGGATAAATCAGTAATTGGGTACACTTTGATTATGGAATTTATTCTCATAAGGAGTAGCCTTGTCAATGATAAGATATGGGGTGCCATCATTGGGCAAACTACACTGATGTCATTGATCAACATAAAAAGTCAAACAAGAGGTTACCCTGTGTCCCTAAGGAACATTTTGGACATGAGAAGGTAAAGCGTTAGACATGGTATAACCCCATTCAATGTCACTCTTCTAAATATCCTGGACTTGAAAGGGTGAAATATTGGATGTGTGCACATCATTACTCAACTATAACAGAACCCAGTATTCAGTTTTCAGTACTCTAACAGATGGTCAAGGAAATTTCTATGGAAAGGCAGAGGCTTCATGAAGGGGAAACAAATTAATCCGAAGCTTTAGGAGATACACGAACCTCTGGTATTGAGTACTTCCAAGTATTTAAAGCCGTCAGACCAAGTGTTCCAGAACTTCCACCATGATATGCATTTCTCAGAGAAATCATACCAAGATTACCCGTATATAGACGAGCCATCAACATTGCTAATTCATTTGCCTCAGAACCAGAATTGACAAAATATACAACCTGCAATTTTCCAAGCTTGACTATCAGTAGCATGAACTTTTCTTCTTGAAGGATGATACATCCCTTAATGCTAGTAACCCCACATTGGGTTTTGACAGAAGCGAAATAAATTTAGGCAACCAGGAACAACAGAAAAGTAAGGGGGAAAACCCATGATTTATAATTATAAAACTGCCTGATCTTCTTTACTGCTGAATTTCCATGACAGAAATTTTCTTCAGAACATACTCTAAAATGCTTATTGTTCATCCTTTACAAGAATTACAAATTTTTAGTCATTACTTCAAGGACTCACAAGTTGCCTTTGATCAAGCTTTACTCATTTATATAGATATCTAAACTTTCTAAAAGGCACTCAGCATCCAATGGTCAGAGTCGTCAGACTCCACCAGGCTGCTATTATGGATAAGGAGATAACATGACAACAGCTTTTGCTCATTTTGAGCAATTTCAAAGTGATCTAACACTTACGATGATCATATTTGATGCATTTGAAAAGGTTCAATGAGAAGTCTTTAAGTTCCCTGGAGGACAACATAGTGTGCACAACCATGAAGTTCAACATGGTGTGATTTGTATTGTAATGATATGGGATGACTTGTTTAATTAACTTGACTATAAAACCTTCTGGCTTTTTGTGCATGCCATGATGGAGGAACAATAGTACTGTTGAATGGATGTTCCACTCTCATGCTCCAGTCCAGTTTAAAAAAAAAGACTTTGTTTCAACAAAGTCAGAAGAGGAAAGCACCGCATAAAAAATTTAAGGCTTGTAATCTCTATTTACTACCAACATAAATATCAAAAGAATGAACCTTTAGGTTTCCAGGCATTTTGGATGCTAATGCCTCTGCAAAATCAGCTATTGCATGGTGCAAGTAAATGGTTGTAGCATGCTGGAGAATCTTGCTTTGTTCCACTATAGCATTCAAAACTTCTGGGTGGCAATGTCCACAAGACACCGTGACTATTCCAGCAATTGCATCAAGATAACGCTTTCCATTCTCATCGAATAAATACTGCATCTTCCCTTCAACAATGTTTAGCTGGACAAAAGAAATTGATCAAAACCAAATCATTTTCTGAAATAAAAACTGATAATAGATGAAAGCACCCAAGAATAACAAGAAGATTGAGAAATCATAATTCACATTCCTTGTCATAATACAGATATTAGCAATTATAAGGAAAAGGTCCAAAGGGCCAAAGAGATCAGCACCCTCAAACAGAAAGAAAACAGTGGAAGATCTTACAACCCCTCAACCACAACAGATGTGTACCTTTGCAGAAATATGACACTTCACATAACAATGAATTTTAGAAGGACCAGACTTCTATAACCAAGAGGTCAAATCAAATTTTTATTCACAGGGCAAAAGATACATATGGAAATATATAAACATTCGACTAAGCAAAACATTTTTCTTTTATGGAAAACTTCACATCCTCTCAGTTGATATCCAAAGAAACCTGAATGGCTACATACAAATCCATTTTATCAATGATCTAGCAGCAAGTTCTAATTTCATGGCGTGTCCACCTATTCTATCAGAAGAAAACAGACCTTGAAAGGACAATTCAAGAAATTTTCATCATAAAAACTATCAATAATTCAATTTTAGGGAATTGAAAAATTGAACTCTTCCAGCGATTTACATGGACGAAGCAAGCGATCATGAGTTCAGGACTTACAGGCTTCTGATAGTAATGGAACAGAGAGGGAAAAAGATACTTCTTTCGTTTCTGGAGAATCTCATCTCCTAGAGGCCCTTTGTAAGGCTTAGGTTCGTAATCGAAGTGAGGAAGCGTAGGAGCAGATATAGAAGAAAAGCTACGCAACAACAATGGTCGAAGCTTCTCCTCAGCTTCATGGCTTCGCTTCAAGAAAGATCTCTGCAATGCCATTGCCAATTCACCGAAGAATATATGCCAGAATGCTCCGATCGTTATCCGTCAACACTCGATCTCGGAGAAGTGATTCGACACAGAGCTCCACTACAAGTCTACAACACTCTGGTTCGAGTCTGGCAAGTGGCAACTGAACAAGTAAACATATATTTGGCGCCATTTTAATGAGATACTTTAGAAATTGCTGACGTGTACTTTGTTAGTGCTCGCTGACGTGTACGTTCTTGGTTTTACTTTTGTGGACAAATGCGGGGAGAGTGGAGAATGTTCACCGTGTAGCGCTGTTGACGCGTAGAAATGACAAAACTCAAAAGAGAGACAAAGGCGAAAAAAGTGAGAAAAGATTCCATGAATTTGATAAAGCTACTGATTTGACCTGATGACGTGTAATCGTGAATCATGATACGAAGTGATCCGTGATGCTCCTCCCCCAACCACTCTTTGGTCCCAACATCCTCTCTGCTCTCTGGACTGGTTTCCTTTTCTTTTCCAGGCTTCCAACATAACTTTTTGTGTTTGGTAGCCAAGCGAAGAAGAAAAGAAAAGATTGGGAAAATATATATATATATATATATATATACATTTTACTTTTTCCTATTTATTAAATTCTCATTATGTTTGATATGTGATGAATTAAGAGAAGATTTTTTATTTGAATTTCAAAGTTCACATATTCTCTTTTATAGAATTTTTTTTTTTTTCCTTCTTTTTTAAGTTTTGGTATCAACATAATGATCTAATCCATCAATCATTTTTGTCCCTTTTTTTCTCGAAATAAATGCACTTTTTCTTATTATTTTACTCTTGAAATCAAATAGGTAACCAATCTGGTATTGATATTCACCAATACGATAAGGCCTATACAGCCGATATAATATCAATACTTAAGACCATGGTGAAGATAAAACATTCCTAAAGATGTCAATTGATTTGGTTTTAATTTTGTTTACTCAATGTCGACTTGGATTTGGTTCAAAATACAATGTGTGAAAATAAGAATTGAACTAATATTAAAGAGATTATTTTTTCAAAGTCAAAATTGAATGGACTCAGTCCTGTTTTGGTTTGATTTTTATTCATTTTCGATTTGAGCGAACTTTTTTACATCTCCAATAACCAAAAAAAAAAAACTTTTGTGCATAAAAGATTATTTTTCAAAATCATAACTGAATTGACTCGATCCTTTTTTGTTTTGATTTTTATTCATTTTTTATTTGGGTGAAGTTTTTACATCTCTAATAAAAAAAAAAAAAAAAACCCTTTTTGTTAGGGCCAAATTCCATCTTTAAAAAAAAATAATATTTATTTGGTTTGAGAATGAGTAATTTGGTTTAGCTCAATGGTTTTAACCACAAAATAAAAGTTGAACTATTATGAAAAAATATTCCACAATTTAAAATCAAAATTGAAACGGATTTGTTTCAATTCGATTTGCATTTGATTCACTTTTAAGCAACCAATTTCAATTTTAAATTAACACCCCTAATTTCACGGTATCAAATTTTTGGATTAAACAAGGGATAGATATTTTTTATAGGACAATAGTTGATGATAAAATTTACATGTCCAAGAGTCGAATCATAGGATTACATAAGGGTAGATGAAAAGAGGAAAAAGGGAAAAAGGAAAAATCCAACAAATAATAATTGTTTATGAGGTAGAGATGATAGACTATAAAATATAGGTATTATAATAGAAAACCCCCTCCCCCGCCGCGAAGTGTTTGTTGTAGTATTGTGCAAAGTTAATATGAGATAGAGAGGTAGATGAACCCAATTGAACTTGTTACTTGTTTTTCAAGGCATTCCCCATTTTGATTTGGCCTCCAGAGATGTGTGCAAGTTTAACCCAAAAACCCTCTTTGTTGAACATTTTCTTTCCCCTCCCTCTACCCTTTTTAGAGATTTGACTTACGAAATTATGACATGTCATTATACTTCATTACTGACGTGTCATATGATCTTATTGACATGGATTTGGTACATATAGTCATATACACATAAGGCATACTTGGTTGATTTATAGAGTTTATATTTTTAAGTTTATTCTAGGAGACAATGAGGTGAGACCAATGAAAAAATATCAGTTTAGAATCTTTATTAACATTGAATTTCATAAGCCAAGAAGTTGGGGTGGGATTATGAGTTTCTCAAACTGCAGATTTGAAAGATCCCAAACCAACATATTTGGTTGGATTTGCCTCTCAGCCCTTGAGATGCTGGTTTTTAGAAGTTCATAAATAATCCCAAACGTACTCAATAGCATGACAAAATAGAAAACCATTGAACATTTCATAACGGCTAAAAAACGAGGGTTGTAAAGTTATTTCACGAAAAAGCTTGAGCAAACATAAGTTAGTTAACGACCACGTGCTATCCATTTATAAGCACGTGTTCATTCAAAATGAATACGTGTTCATAAGAATCATAATTCATAATGGCACAAAAATGAGGGTAATCGAAAATTTCAAATTAAAGTTAGTTTATAACCATCTTCCCTTCCCTTCCCTTTCATTGTTCTTTGCTTGTTCAACCATTGAGAACATGCAGTGGAGGTGAAGCTTGACAGATAGCAGTAAAAGGGAAACATCAGAGGTGCAGGAAGGTTGACACAGAACACCAAAAGGTAAACTAACAGAGGAGGAGATCCAACCTTTGCGGTACAATTCTCTCTCTCCCTCTCTCGTTATTGTCTTTAGTTTGGGGTTTTGGTTACAGAGTTTATAACACATAGGAGATCCAACCTCTTCTATTTCTCTTCTTCTCCTATTAGTCTGCTTTCAGGTTGCACATGGTTCACTCATTGATGCCCTTGGTATCAGAGAACTTCAATTTTATTGGATGAATTACTATAATCCAATCTTAATTACATAACCCTCTTCCCTTTCCTTCCCTTTCATTCCCTGTATTCGTTCGACCACTGAGAAAACGTAGTGGAGGTGAAGCTTGATAAAGAGCAACAAAAGAGAAACAACGAAGGTGAAGGAAGGTTGACACATAACAATAAAAGGTAAACTAATAGAAAAGGAGATCCAACTTTTGTGGTACAATTCTACTCCCTATCTCGTTATTGTCTTTGGTTTGGGGTTTTAGTTACATAGTTTAAAATGCAAAGGAGATCCGCCGTCTTCTATTTCTCTTCTTCTTCTATTAGTCTGCTTTCAAATTGCACATGCTTCACTTATTGATGCCCTTGGTTTCAGAGAAGTTTCAATTTTATTGGATGAATTACTATAGCCCAATCTTAATTACAAAATCCTCTTCCCTTCCCTTCCCTTTCATTCTCTGTACTCATTCGATCGCTGAGAAAACACAGTGGAGGTGAAGCTTGACAGAGAACAACAAAAGGAAAACAACGGAGATGAAGGAAGGTTAACACAAAACAACAAAAGGTAGATTAACAGAGGAGGAAATCCAACCTTTGTGGTACAATTCTTGCTCCCCCTCTTGTTATTGTCTTTGGTTTGGGGTTTTAGTTGCAGAGTTTAAAATGCAGAGGAGATCTACCCTCTTCTATTTCTCTTCTTCTTCTTCTTCTATTAGTCTACTTTTAGGTTGCACATGGTTCACTCATTGATGCCCTTGGTTTCAGATAAGCTTCAATTTTATTGGAGGAATTACTGTAACTCAATCTTAATTACATAACCCTCTTCCCTTTCCTTCCCTTTCATTGTTCTCTGTACTCGTTCAACAATTGAGAAGATGCAATGGGGGTGAAGCTTGACAGATAACAACAAAAAGGAAACATCGGAGATGCATGAAGATTGACATAGAACAACAAAAGGTAAACTAACAAAGGAGGAGATCCGACCTTTGCTGTACAATTCTCTCTCTCCCTCTCCCATTATTGTCTTTAGTTTAGGGTTTTAGTTACAGAGTTTATAACGCAGAGGAGATCCACCCTCTTCTATTTCTCTTCTTCTTCTATTAATCTGCTTTCAGGTTGCACATGGTTCACTCATTGATGCCCTTGGTACCAGAGAAGCTTCAATTTTATTGGATGAATTACTGTAATCCAATCTTAATTACATAACCCTCTTCCTTCCCCTTTCCTTTCATTCTCTGTATTCATTCAACCGCTGAGAAAATGCAGTGGAGGTAAAGCTTGATAAAGAGCAGCAAAAGAGAAACAACAGAGATGAATGAAGGTTGACACAGAACAATAAAAGGTAAACTAATAGATGAGGATATCCAACTTTTGTGGTACAATTCTACTCCCTATCTCATTATTGTCTTTGGTTTGGGGTTTTAGTTACAGAGTTTAAAACGCAGAGGAGATCTGCCATCTTCTATTTCTCTTCTTCTTCTTCTATTAGTCTCCTTTCAAGTTGCACATGATTCACTTATTGATGTCCTTGGTTTCAGATAAGCTTCAATTTTATTGGATGAATTATTGTAACTCAATCTTAATTACATAACCCTCTTCCCTTCCCTTTCATTGTTCTCTGTACTCATTCAACCATTGAGAAGATGCAGTGGAAGTGAAGCTTGACAAATAGCAGCAAAAGGGAAACATTGGCGGTGTAAGAAGGTTGACACAGAACAACAAAAAGTAAACTAACAGAGGAGGAGATCCGACCTTTACGGTACAATTCTCTCTCTCCCTCTCTCGTTATTGTCTTTGGTTTGGCGTTTAGTTGCATAGTTTAAGACGCAGGTGAGATACGCCCTCTTCTCTTTTTCATCTTTTTCTATTAATTTGCTTTCAGTTTGTCTGGTATGACCGTTGTTCTTTGTGTGGGTCACTATACTTGTTAGAGTATGTTTGCATTTATGCAAAAGAACTGCATCCTTGCAGGAATACAATATTTAGCAGGTTTCTTAGAACTTCCTGTTCTAGATTAAATTATGGTTATGGTGGTTGAGAGAGGGTGGTGGATGGCACTGAAGAAATTCGGTTTTATACTTATGAAAAATGTCTGGCATGTAAAATGCTCAATGTCCAATGCTATGATGAGGCAAAAGGAATTAGTGATTGTAGGTTTCATATAATAGGTTGTCTCATCATGGCACCAACTGGATGCATTCTCATGAGCTGTCGCAGACTTTTAAAGGTCACAAATTACAAACCTATTAGAAGCATAGAACTTTAGTTCAACATCAAAATAGACTGAAGTTGCAGGGATACAATAGGCAACTATAGAAAAATTCTCAACCTAGGAAGGATCACTACTTCAACTAGAGTTGCAGTTTAGAGTGAAAAGCAAGCTTATCCCCATTTTTTAAAATATGCTACAAATGGAGTACTTCTAAAAGAAAAAAGCTTCAATAAAATAAATCAGGGTTACAAATTTATTTTACACATAGGCATACCAAACCTATTTCTCATTTAAGAATATATATATATATATATATATATTTTTTTTTTTAGTAGCAACTCAATGGTTTCTATTTCTGGACCATAAGTTATTATTAGAAGTGACTTCTCAAAATTAGGACAGAAATAGAAATGAAAATCTTGCCAAAGAGAGCCTTAGTTGCTATGTGAGGGTATTTGTTCTTCATTTGGGTGGTGAGATTGCAAAGAAAGAAGGAATTGAATTGTTTTGATATCATTATCAACATCTTCTTGTAGTAATAATTTGTACTCAGTTTATCTCTTTGTACATGAGTTTTATCCCCTTACCGGTTGCTTCTTGTACCATTTGTTTTTCTGCATTGAAAATGCATGCTTATAGTGCAGCTGCAGTAACCAATGTCATTCATCAGCACATTTGGAGTAAGGGTTCTTTAATAGAGTGAGTTTGGTAAATTAGAAGTTTGAACCATTGTTAGTGATCGTGTTGGTTGATGGTCTCTATACAATTGGATATTGAAATTTGGATATGGGTTGTTTCACATCCAAAAGTTTTAATTAATATCAATGTAAATTTCTAGATCTTAAGCATTTTATTTTATTTGTATATGACTGCAAAATATATGGAATGAAGTATCGAAAGTATCTAAAAACGTCATGAATTTAAACCAGATGAAATAAACTAAGTAGTAGTAAAAGTCTTAAACTAAAATTTGTTGCTACAAAGTTTTCAGTGCCACCTTTCTACTTGTTTTACCTAGGAAAGTTTTCAAAGTATAATTTCTGTAGGAATATCATGAGGTGCCCTCATGTTGTCATACAAGGGTGTTTCAATTGGTGCAAGGGATAAAGCCTGTATTTTTTTCCCTTTTGATGGAAAGGGGAGCAAACTGTACAAACTAAGGCAAAGCTTTGAGAACTCGAATCAAGCTTTCATACTTGCCATCTGCATCTTTACCACAATTTCAGGGGTGTTGTCCATGTAGCTTCATGTATGCATATTTCATTCAATTTTCACTGAAAGCAATGAAGAGTACTAAACACCCCGTGTGAGTGGGAGTGAGAGTCGAACTTAGAATATTCGAGTTTACGGTTTGTACCAAGTTCGTTGCTTACCAACTGCAATACACCTTTGGATTTGTATTTACATTTACAAGATCATAATGTAGTAAAATAGTAGTAACAATGCCATTACTATTAGTAAATTTCATATCTTTATCATCCTATGGATTGGATGTTTACAGGATAAGGAACCACCTTCTTGATATTTGAAAGATTTTGCATATTTCTTTCTTTGTCATCCATCAACCTCTTTAAGCTAGAATGTTGTTACACATGATTTTTCATTGGAGAGGCTAGCTATTTCCTTGCGCATCCATGCTGATATGCCTGTGATTCTGATTTAGCAGTTCATTGAAACTGTTAGCAGAAGTATTGTTCGGCCCATTGCTATTTAGGACTTCACAGCCAAATCCATCACTAATATGTTACACAATCTGCTGTTTTTATTGGATTGAAAACCATACTGAGATTACATTGGTAGTTTATTTGAATAGATAATTTTTTATCTTGAGAGTCAATAGTTTCATGATGGTTTAACCATTCGATCCAACAGTTTGAATGGTTTTTTTTTTTATCCCCCTCCTTTCCAAGCGGGAAGGCTTGGAGGAGATGATAGAGTATGAGGGAGATATAAACCTAGGCATCAAGGATAGAACCCTGCAGGCTTTACTGATGCAGGACAGAGGCACCTTTGAATTACATATACTAAACCTAGGCTTTGTTTGGCCCAGGAGTATTCCAAATATCCACAAGATTTTAATCAAATCAAGGAAGTTTCAGTTTTGATGAAACCTCAAAACCATGGAAGTTACATTTTTGGCGAAACTTCAAAACCAAGTAAGTTACAGTTTTGCTGAAACCACCAATTTTATGTACTTATTAATGTCTCTTGGAGACATCAATTGGTTTAAAATTTTAATATGAAAAGAGAATGATGTGGATAACATATCCAATCCTCACCCAAAAGATAAAAAGAAAAAAGAAAAAGAAAAAAAGAAAATAACAAAAAAAGGATAACATATCCAGTGATGTAATCCTAATCAAATCAAAGTTTTTGGGATCCATATCGGATTGACTGATCAATTGATCCCTATTGATATCATGATATCAGCCAACATCAACATCAATACATGGTCTATATAAAGATCATTGATACGGTATAAAAAAGAGTAAAATTATCAAAATCTGTATTGGTATTGATATATTTGAGGGTAAAAACATCTGATAGAAACTGATACATATTGATATATGTTTAGGGCCCGTTTGGTATTGTTTCTGTTTCAGAAACACTGTTTCGTGTAAAAAACGAAAATTTCAGTTTATGTGTCAAAAAACAGTTTTTAAACGAAAAAATGGTGTTTCAAAATTTCAGATTTTTATCGGATTTTTTTTTTTTTTTTTTTTTTTTGGTAAAATGAACGAAATGGGAAAACGGAACTCCAAATGGAGTTCCGTCCAATCTCGTTTTTTTCAAAAAAAAAAAAAATTCACTTTTTGTTCCAAAAAAACAGAAACGGACCATAAGTGCACCAAACAGAAGATTCTGTTTTTTCGTTCCAATAGAACGAAAAAACTCCAGAAACTTTTTTTTAGAACGATACCAAACAGAGCCTTAGTGTTGATCTTTGCCAACTGAGTTTTTTCCTTGGGTTTCCAACCAATTGATTTCTCCGCGAGGCATTAAGAAGTGCATAGAAAGTAAGGTTTCATGCTTCGGGTTTCAAGAAAACTGAAATTTCCGACGTTTTGAAACTAGTGATACCGATCCGACACCATGAATTAAAAGTGTGATGGAATCCATTCCGAGTGCAAGAATTACAAAACCAATACCTTATATTAAATAACATCGAATATATAACTGAGACCATCGAAAGCTTAGTAACAGGAAAAATTACCAAATAATAATGTTCCATTGATTACAAGTCACTAAAATCTTCCACTAATAATTGGAGTTTGGCTCTTGGAATTCAGCCAGTTTCTCTAATCCAATCTCTTAAAGTTGAAAAAGTAAAGGAGTCCTTTTTCTTATATAATTTTTATTTTATTGGCCTAGAGGTTAAATCTTAGGAACAAGATCCTCTCAAGTGCGCCACCCTCCTTACATCAGATGATTGAAAAGCATTTGAGATGCATGCACCAGTCCTATCATTTATCCGATGTGTGCTCAGGGGACTGGCGCACTTGAGAGGATCCGGGTCCTAATTTTCATGCTCTTGGTATAGTCATTAGATTTCCTCTTTTCTGAAGGAGCTCATACTATTATACATATTTTTTTGCCTTTTGATTGATGGACTATAATGATAACTTATTTTCTCAACTCAGATAATATCCTTAGTGTTTATTTGTAATGCTTTATGGGAGAGGGTCATTCAAGCAAGCAACATAGAGGATTTTGCCAATGAGATGCAATAGAACAATTTCGTACAAAAGAAGATACTAAGATCATTCATGAAGGAAAATAAAGAGAAATGATGCTAGGGTACCTTCGCTCAAAGAACATTTTCCCATACTTTATTCAATTGTTCATTTGCTTAAGTAGTGGAAAATTCCACTCACCCTGCAAGGAAAAGATAATGGCAAATCTTTATCTTATCCAATTATTGGTGGAAGGCTAGGATTGCAATGCATGCTAATGAACCCTAGGCATGATAAAAGATACCACAAATGGAACAATTAGGGTGGGGCCCAATTTTTGTACATTTGCTCACTTTTTTTTTCTTAGACTTTGCTTGCATTTGGAGTTTCAATGTAGGCAAAATTAGCCATTTGACAAAATGGAACTCTGATAGGTACTTATATGATCAATATGTGTCACGATAAGAAGACATGTTTAGATGATCAATAAATGTGTCAAATAAAAAAGATATGGTATTTGAGCATGTATGTGGTTTGATCGGGTCAAAGATTCGGACACTTTGTGTATGAAGAAAAAAAAGAAATGTCTCTTCTTCTCTTATGTATAGATAAGAAGTTAAGCCCATTTTTCTAATTTTTTGAGACAATCTCAATCTTAATTCCTCTCGGATTTCTATATACATTGTTTTATTTATGTTCAATTGACTAAAACTATAAAGTGTCTTGATGTATCTAGAAGGGCATGCAAGATTATTATATCTTTTAAGGTTGATTCGCAAGAACCCAATTCTCTTGATTTTCACAGTTTTATCTCTCCATCTTACTCTAACCCATTGGGTATGGCCAGAGATCCGAACTCAAATTTGAGCCATCCACAAGCTAGTTGCTAGTGTCTATTAAAGTCAAACGACAAAGACCAGTCGACCGATTCCTCCGACCGATCCTGATTTTGGACATACTGATCCGACCGATTCTAGGGTTTTGGGAGGGGCTGATCCGGTCCTCGATTGTAGTTTTTTTTTTTTACCACCTTTGCCCTAACTGACACGAATGCACACAGGTAGTACGGAACTCCAGGTGGGGCGTGGCCCTGACGCCACCTTCTCCTCTGTATAAATATTTTCCTCGACCGTTTTTCGTTCCCTCCCTTTTAAATCAACTCTAATTTCTCCTCTCCCTCTCTTTTTCCCTCTCCCCCACGCTCGCTCACAGGTAAGCACTCCGCGCCTCTACAAATTCTGATAGCTTATAGGGTTTATACGAGGAATGTCTCGATTTGCAGAGGATCGCTTTCGTTCTGTATTTGAGATGAAGATCGCTTCGTTCTATATTTGACAGGAAATTTCATTTTTGAACAACCATGTCGGGACCTGGATCTGTTGCAAATCCGAATCCTAATAAGTCTTTCGAGGTTTTGAATTCTTGATCTCGAAGCTTACCTACTGCAAGTATTTCTATGTTTTGGTTACTCGGTTAGGTTGTTTTCTGATGGTTTGTTTCATACAGGTTGTTCAACCTCCGACGGATTCTGTTACTAGCCTTAGTTTCAGTCCCAAGGGAAATTACCTTGTTGCTACTTCTTGGGACAACCAGGTTTCTTGATCGCCGCCACAATTGAGTTTTTCCATTCTTTTTTTTTTTCTTCGTTATTTTTTAATCATATCCTCGCAGTGCTTATTCTGATTTTTGCTAATTTGAAGTGAAGATCGTAACCATATATACGCTTTCTTTAATTTTATTTGTTTTTATAAATTTCTTTCTTTCTTCGACTGTTCATAAAAATCTAATCTGAAATATACATTTCGTTGAATGTTTGACACTTGTTAGGTTAGATGCTGGGAGATCATGAAGTCGGGGGCCACCCTCAGCAGTGTGCCGAAAGCATCGACTAGTCATGACCAGCCGGTAATAAGCCATCAATGTGTGGGATTTTTGCAGGCGCCACTATTGCATTTTTTATATTTAGAATTAATATGGTATATCTGTAGGTTTTATGCTCGACTTGGAAGGATGATGGAACGACTGTGTTTTCTGGGGGTTGCGATAAGCAAGTTAAGATGTGGCCACTGATGTCTGGTGGTCAAGCCGTGACCGTAGCAATGCACGATGCACCCATCAAAGATGTTGCTTGGATCCCACAGATGAATGTTTTGGTTACAGGAAGCTGGGATAAGACCCTGAAGTGCGTTTTGATTTCTTAATTTATTTTCTTCATAACAGTAGATTTCTTACCCATCCAAGTAGTTTAGTGGCTGAGTTGACTGAATAAGTAACTGTTGTGAATAAGTGAATGGGGATAATCTGTTGATGGTTTTGCTAATCTGCTTAGGTACTGGGATCTTCGACAACAGACTCCAGTGCATACTCAACAACTTCCCGATCGTTGCTATGCACTATCAGTTAATCATCCTCTAATGGTCGTTGGCACCACTGATCGAAATTTGGTTGTGTTTAACTTGCAAAATCCTCAGGTATTGATTAATTTACTATTTAGTGGTTATATAGTTGCTGAAATACTAAATTCTCATGTCTAGTAGTAGTAAGTATAGGTTTGCTTTTTTTGATTTGCAGGTCAGTCTTAGAGGGTTATAGGCTTCAGTAGTTTATCTGAGCATATATCCTGTTATGTTATTCAAAATTCTCCACTCTTTCTACCTCTATCTACATGTGAGCTCATGCAGATTCATGCCAAACACCTGATTGTAGGATCCAAAAAGTTGGAATCTACACGGCAAAACCTGTTGATGCTTTTATGTGCTAACCTTCTTAATGCTCCAGAATTCCTAACACTAATTACTGGTTTTCAGTTCTCAATTGCATGCCCTACATATTTTACGTCTAAGTCATTATGTACATATTAACAGACAGAGTTTAAGAGAATCACTTCGCCCCTGAAGTATCAGACAAGATGTGTTGCAGCATTTCCTGATCAGCAAGGTTTCTTGGTAAATTCCTTTGTTCTTTTCACCTATATTTAAATTTGTTAAATGGTTCCTTGCTTTTATCTTTCTCATAGTTTGGGCAGTAACATGGAAGCATGTTATTTGATGAAGGTACTTATTATTTTCATTATTGTGTTACATTTTTGCCATTATATTAGAAAGCATATCATCTGCAGTTTCCTATGAAAATTAGAATATGTGATGTTGCATGGCCTGTTGTGGAACAAATATAATGTTTATCATGTAACGTATCCAATAATGGCACAGTTGGTTCTCTGTGCTTGTTGTTAGATCCAATCAGGTACACACTTTACCTATTAGAGACTATCAGTTTCCTATGGAAAATGGAATCTGATGTTGTTGGCCTTGCTGCTGGACAAATATAACGTTTATCATGTATGTTTCCATATGTTGCACAACTGAGGGGATCTCAGTTTTAGATTAGATTTTTCTGCGGCTTATGATCTATCTATTGTAAGTACTTAGTTTGAAAATAGAGAGGAGAATTTAGTTACCTTCAAACGTGGGCATCATAGTAGCCATATAGATTTCTTCCTAACTAGAAGGTTTGATAGATTGTTATGTAAGGACTATAACATTATACCAGGGTGAGCCTAACCACAACATAGATTAGTGGTCATGGATATATGACTCACTATGAGAATTATAAGAAAGGTGAGCTTATTGGTAAGTTGGTGGAGCTCAAAAGGTGATACTTTGAAATCATTTACTGATAAAGTGGTCAAACAAGGAAAATTGGACTTCGAGGGAGACACCAATACAATGTGGAATGAGATGACTACTTGTATTAAAATTTTTTCTAAAGATGTCCAAGGCGAATTGAAAGCAAAACACCAATTTCTCTAGGGAGACTTGGTGGTGGGATGATGAGGTTCAAACAACCATTAAGACTAAAAAGATAGTTTTAAGATATAACAAAGGACTAAGGATGTGGAGGATCTACGAAGGTATACATTTTCTAGAAATGAAGTTAAGAAGTTTGTGGGAAAAGCAAGGGTGAAGAAAAATGAATTTATTTATAACAATCTGTGCACAAAGTAAGGGAAAAAAACTATCTATAAGATAGCTAAAATCAAGGAATGGAAGAGTAGAGATCTTGATGTTAGATGTATTAAAAGTGAAGATGGTAAAATACTAATAAAGAGATGAGGACACCACATTTCTGTAGCCTACTTAATGGAGACACTTGGAGTAATAGTGACTTAGAAGACTGCATTACCTACCAAGACACCACATGTCGTAGATATATACGAAAAATTAGGGTTTCTGAAGTAAGAGAAGTTTTAAGAAGGATGATAGTAGGCAAGGCACAAGGCCCATATGAGATCCCAATAGAAGTGTGGAAGACGTGAGGAATTTGTGGTTTATCTTGGTTAATTAAGCTATTTAATAAGATTATGAGCACAAGAAAAATGCTAGATGAATGGAGAATCATTGTGGTTCCGATTTATAAAGGTGACATTCAGAGTTGCAAAACCATAGAGGTATAAAACTAATGAGTCATATTATGAAATTATGGGAGAGGGTTATTGAAACCCACCAAAGAAAAGAAATTACAATTATAAAGAACCAATTTGGTTTTATGCGAAGAAGATCCACGACAAAAGCTATTTACTTAGGAGCCTCATGGAATGATGGAAATATTTTGAGATTACAAGAAGGATCTCCATATGATCTTTATTAACCTGGAAAAAAACTTATGATACAGTCCCTAAAGAGTAAATGTGGCAAGTATTCAAGAAGAGAAGTGGTTCAAGTAAATTTGTGGGCATAATTAAAGATATATATGATGGTGTGGTGACTAGGGTAAAAACTGTAGGGGATCAAGGTAGTGAATTCCCAATTATAATTAGGTTACATCGATGATTAGCTTTAAGCCCCTATTTGTTTGCGCTTATCATGGATGAATTTGTCAGAGACATTCAAGATGAGGTTTTTTGGTGTATGCCTTTTGCTGATGATATTGTTTTGGTGGATGAGATAAAAGTAGGGCTTAATGCCAAATTGAAGTTATGGAGATTAACATTGGAATCAAAAGGTCTTAAGATAAGCAGAACGAAGACGGAGTATATTGTAACTTTAGTTACACTAGGACGGACAATGATATGGTGAAAATTGATGAGAGAGGTTATGTAAAGAGATTATTTTAGGTATCTGTGTTCAATGATAAATAAAGAAGGTCATATAGAGGATGAATTTTCACAAAGAATTAAAATAGGAGGTGCGTCCGGAGTGCTGTGTGATCAACGTATTCTTTTAAAGCTTTGAGTGATAAAACTAGGAAGGATAATGTAGGAATGATCATATTAGATCTGATTTGGGAGGTGCTCTAATACATGGCAAGCTACTAGCAAGTTGTTTAAGGTGGCATGACCATGTTCAACATAGGCCTTTTGATGCTCCAATATGAGGAGTGATTTGATTCAAACTGAAGGAACTAAAAGAGCTGGGGGCAGACCTAAAGTGACCTTAAGAGAAGTGGTGAGGAAAGGCATGCATAGCTTGGGCATTGTATCAAGTATGACGTCGAATAGAGCTGATTGGAGTGCAATAATCCATGTAGCGGACCAAATGGGATAAGGCTGATTTTTTGTTGTTGTTGTTGTTGTTGTTGTTGTATTGTTATTATTTGATTTGCTAGTCTATTACCCATAGGTTTCTCTCACCATATTATTATTGGTTTAGAGCAGTAGAGAAGCGTATCTTTTTATATCCTGTTAAACAACTTGGTTAACCAAACAACCCCACAAACTCCTAGGGTTTTCTACATTTCTATCAGGATCTTATCTGGGCCAGGTGTTTTGCCTGCTTTCATCTTTCACAAGGCTTCTTTAATTTCCGCCACACTAACCTTGTGTACGTATCTGGCGTGTGGAGTCTTGTTGAGTAAAGCAATCTTCTGGGTCATTCCTACCCGAAGTATCTTTTTTTAGTAGAGCACTAATATATTCATCTCATCTCTTCACAATGTCCTCATCCCTTACCATTACTCTTCCATCATCACCTATTCACCTTTGATACACCTCACCTGGTCAAAGTCCCTATCCTCATATGGATGGGCTGGAACAACAGGACAAATTTGAAACTAAAAGTAAGAGGAAAACAGAGATCAGAGGTTACTGACTTACTGTTACTGGAATTAGATAATTAGAGATATATCAACAGTGATGGATGAGGAACTTAAGTTAGGAATCCAACCCAAATTTGCATTTCCAGACCATCACAGAACCACCCCTAGTGGGTTTGACAGTTGCTGGAAATTGAAAAGAAACTAGGATAGAAAAGGAGGGAAAGAAGGGAATCTGACCTGGCTTTACCACCACCCAAACCAAGGCTTTACCACCATTTGGTGCTGCTGTTTCACCACAGTAGCTACCAATTTCATAATGAAGAGACACAAAGGCTGAATAGTAGAAATCATAGGGCATATGCTCCCCTTGCTTGTATTTATAATATTGGAGGCTGTGTTACAAGCTAACACAGATTCTATTTTGAACCAGAACCAAAACGTGGGCTACTTGGACCTGGTTCTTTTTCTTGGAGTGAACCGCATCACTTGTTCAATGCACGAGGGATTTTTATTGTACTTCATTTCATTCCTGTTTTCTGAGTGGATAGTCCCCCCTGCCTATGATTAATTCATTGAACATTGAAAAAGGAAGGAATAGGCAGGGTTAAAACTTAAATAGTTAATTCATTGAACGTTGGAAAAAAGAAAGAATAGGCAGGGTTAAATAGTGTATGGTGATTGAAGTTGGAAACACTCAAGTTTCAACGCCCTTTAATTTAAGGTTTTGTGCTGAGCTCCATCTCAGATACTGGGTAGAATGGATATTGTGCAGATTATTATTTATTTATTTTTTGCATGGTCTGCCTTACAGAGGACAAGTTTACGTCTCTGCAGGGGGAACCTTACATGGTAAGAGGAAGGTTGAAACGTTGTTTGTTCATGTGGCAGTTCAGTCTGGTTTGCTTCTTATGTTCCATCATTTCTTTGGCATTTGATAATGAGCTGATTGACCATGGATCAGCTGAACGTTTAGATTATTATTGGGGATTTCAATGTCAAGGTCGTCATTTTTAAGGTCATCAGTATTTGAATATATTTTTCTTGGTGGAACTTATTATTTGGTCCTCTAGACATGGTTCACAGTTTTGCTGGAATTTCGCGAAATTGTGCAAAATATTTCAGATTTGCAAGGGCTCGAAATGAAATACTATGCGATACCAGGGAAGCAAGGACCATTGTCAAGGCATTGCCTAGGTGTCTAGGCACCTTGGTTGCTTGGGTGGGTGCCTTGGACGTGTTGGTCGCCTTGCATCTGGACCCCCTCCGATGCCTTGGGTCACCTGGACGCCTTGGCAGGTGACAACTATGCAAGGACTGCTTATATTTTGACTGAAATTTTGGTCAAAATTTTCGTTTTGCCAAAATTTCAGCGAAACGTTACTTTGACCATTGTTCAAATACCACATTTCGAATGACCCCTTTTTCTCTTTTCATTAGTGAACCTTGGAAAACCCAGTTTTGGTGCCTTCTTAGCCAAATCGTTGCTGTACAAGGTTGGAACAAGTATTTGGGTAGTAGAGGAACGTGGTGGAAGCGACGATTTGCTACGTTCTTGGAAGATTTGTGTAAGATTCAAAATTGGAGGTATATCACTTTTCCTTAACACTAATATGAGGGTGTGGGTCAGTCATACACTGGGTCATCATTTGTAGACATCTTCTCGTTCCCAACCCCCCAACCATTCATATTGGCGCCGGTACCGGTTCCATAGGCACCATCTAGTAGCAGTGGCTCTTGATCGGGTTTCTCATAGTTTGGACTTTGGAGATCTATGCCACAGCTTCCATCCTGAATCTGATCGTGATGTAGTACTACATTTGAAAGAATCAAAATAGTAGCCAGTTGACAAAGATCTATACTCAAAGGATGGTCCAAATGCAAATAATGAAGATTAAGAGTGAAATAAGTAGCAACTATGGAGGGAAAACAAAACAATAACCGTGAGGGGAAAAACAGCAATTTCCAACCCAAAATTAGGGTAATAAAACGCAAACAATCTCTGATTTCAATAGTAAACTTAAACAACAAATGGAGGCAAAACCGTAACTATTTGAACACAAGACAATAACTTTTTCCAGATCTTGAGAAGGGAATGACAAAATTGGTATTTTGCAAATATCTCAAGATCAAGCCATCAGAAATGGCCTAAATTTGAATCGATCTCCAAATTAGGGTTATTGAATGCCTGTTCACAATTTGAGTTCTATGGATGGCTGAATTGCCTAATCTGAAAAAAAAAAAAAAAAAAAAAAACGTGTGACATCCAAATTTCTAGAAGACTTGAAGAACAATACTTACTTGTTGTTGGATGAAGAAGATGATGAAATAATAAATAAGAAAATAAGAAGGATTGAGATGGGATAGATGTGGGTGGGATGGCAGGATGACTATCTCAGCTTGGGTCTCTCACCCACAACTATCTCAACTGTTGAAGAATTCTTTCTCAGAATTTTGGGAGCACAAAGCTGCAATTTCATCAATAAATTTATGCATAATTCTGTAGGCCCTTAAAAACTTATATAGAGGACTCAAAACAAACTCAAACACTAAAAAGGAAAGACCTAACCAATTTTTAACTAATTGGGAAGCCTAAACTGACTAGGAAACTGAAATAACAAAGAAAATATTCTTGAAGCAGGACTCTAACTAAACTAATGAATTAAATCTCGTTTTCCTACTTTCTACCCATATTTTAGGCCCATTAAAGTGACTTATTGCAAAGAAAACCCATGGGATCAAAGCCCAACACCTACATAACCCAATCCAAGGTTTATTTCCAAAAATATAAACCCTTGAAGTGACTTATCTGCATCAGATCACTTATGGCAAGGGGTGGTCCTCCATCTGTCCCAAGAATTCCTCCAAACCATCCTTACCTCCGGCTTCCTTCCACCCAAAAAAGATCCAATTATTATTTAAGGCTAATAATGGCTTGGCACAGCAGCTGGGTGTGATCAGCAATGACGAAGGAACCTTTGCAGCCAACCGGCTAGGTGGACAGACCTTGGTCAGACCCCACCCAAGGGACGTGTTCAGAACCAGACCTATGGGATGACCTGCCCCACCTCCGACATTCATGGAGAGAAGACCGCCAAGAATATGAATTTTGATTATGTATATCACACCAGAAATACCATAGTGCCAATTATTGCAATGATGAGCGTTGGCTTGATTAATAAAAAAACATATTCACGTTCCACTACTATGTTTGAGATTAAGTTACCTCCATTATGTTGATGATAACACTTATAAGGCTGCTGTAGAGGCCAGTGTTTCTTCCGCTATACTATGACATGGCCAGCTTTTATGATACAATTGGATGATAACTTGGTTCGGCAGCAACAACAACATTCTGTCATTTTGATCTTTCTTGGAACCTGATGTTGTACTAGGAGTCTTGGACTCTAGGATGGTCATAGGGAAGACTTGTTGCTTGTATTTTACTCTGATATATGTGACTCTTGTAACAAACAATGATTGATGGATGATCTATGAAATGGTTTATAATTTGATATCTATTCATTCCTAATGCATATCTAAGTTGTTTTACTTGAATTATGTGTGTTATAATACTAAACATTGTGTGGAATAGGCCGTATTAGAGAACGTATACAATGTAAACTAGCAACTTAGGGTCTAAAGTCAAACTACCATTTTGGTTGTGATTCTCTAAAATCTAAGTTAAAGGTATACAAGTCAAAGCATTACAACTTACAAGTGTTTCATGTAGTCAAGTAAAGGGTATAACCAAGGTTAAAACACCCCTAATAAATCGTTCCTCTAACCTTGTCTGTACCCCAAAGTTTTGGGGCAGCTCGAAAAACCTTTTGGGGAAAAGGGTATACCTCTAAATTTCTTGCTCAAGTGGGGCAAATCATCAATTTAGATGCATTGTTATGGTCCCAACTCCCAACACTTTGGAGCCCCAATTTTCAAGCATTCTAAAACCTTCCAAACTCCAGACAGGTATTTATTAGCATGTTCCACCAATTAATGTAGGTGATTTGACAAAAAATAACAAATCTGTTTTTTTATATATATGTATAATATATAATTTTTATTTGTAAAACATTTACTCCCCCCCTATTAGGTTAAACCACTTGGAACCCACGATGTGGGTTATAGCCCTCTCTTATCTTATTTAGGCGCTATTGAACTAAATTGACTACTCAAGTACCAAAGGCGACCGGTCCATGAGACTGCCTTCTTCAAAAAAAAAAAAATATATGTATATATATATATAAGGGGCTTTTTGCCTTGTCGCTTCCCAAGTTGTTAACACACAAGAGGAAGTCATCCATAGCAGCTTTATTAGAGCACCAATCATCTATCCGAGACTAAGGCTACTGGTACCTTAGATTGAAGCCTTTCTTTGAACTGCCTTTATTACTACTGCTAAAAGCCTTGAGTATAAATGAGGAATGTATTTGCTTCGTATTTTTCATCTACCATCGATGTCAGAAATAGGGAGCTCGCCCTCCGTGGAAGGAATTAGTGCTTTTATTTGCACTTTTGTACCGGATCCAAGCTGAAATCAAAATTTGGCCGTAATGCAAAAATTCTGGTCAAAACAATGCATTCCTACTTAGTTGTACCCATAATCTTTCCCTGGGAGTCGAATTATGTTATCAATAGCTTCCCTACCAAGTAAAAAATAAATAAAAGAAAGAAAAAGAAAATGCATTGAGGTGTGTTAGGTGTTTGCTAAAAACTCTTGTTTTAAAGGCAAGGTATTTTTATGCTGGCATGCTTGTCCATCAAGAGAAATTAGAATTTGCAAAAACTGTGGATAAACTGTCTAACCCCACCCCAAAAAAGAGTAGACTGCAGCAACAGATAGAATATAAGTTTGGATTAGCTACAAAGTAATTTATTTTTCCACTTTTTTTGTTGTGTGTTGATAGACGTTGTTGTAACTCTTACTTAACAGCTTGAACTTTTGGGATGAGTGGTTGTAACAAGTTTTTCTTTTATCTATAAAATATAAAGTTATCTTTACATGCATATGAGTCTCTCTTATATTGAATAAAAAAGAAGTAAATTAATTCAAAAAGGAAGGCTATGAAAAATATTCTCGAAATTAAAAATGACCATGATCACTTTGTATTACTTGTTTGGAAAAATTGTAGCTTTTTCCACATTTTGGTATACTGCATAGAAGAGGATCTTGTCCCCTCTTGCTTGGGCATTTATGTACTTTTTTCGCTCCATGTTCCGTTCTAATTTATTTGCAGTTTTACTTGGCTTATCCTTTATTTATTGCTGGACTCTGATATTAGCTCTTTGTGTACTAAGTTTATCATTTTTATTGGTATAATTCTCCCCAGCCTTCCCTATTTAATGGTATCTTGGTTATTTTTCACATCTCTTTAGATAATAATTTTGTTTTCCATGAAACCAGGCCTCTATTGCATGTTGTTTTGAATATCATTATTGATTAACTTGTCTTGTTCATTCATATACATTGAGTTCGTAATTTTGATAGAAGCATGGTAACAAATACCATTTTTGTTCCAAACTTCCAATTTTCATATGTTTTTGATTGAGTAATTGTTTGTTTAATGGATCTGTTCTTCGAGATTACTGAAGCTGACATCTGTGCTCAGGTTGGCTCAATAGAGGGGAGAGTGGCTGTTCATCATTTGGATGATTCACAACAAAGTAAAAACTTTACTTTCAAATGCCATAGAGAGGGCAATGAGATATACTCAGTCAATGCTTTAAACTTCCATCCTGTAAGATTCTTGGTCTATATTTAGCTACAAATGGTTTGCTTTGTAGCTTGTTTTAACTATCACGACTTTAAATTTGTTTGGCTAGTCCAAATGGTTATCGTTATAGATGGTTGGATTTTTATTTTAGGTTTATCACTGTTCCAATTGTGCCTTAGATTCTGGCATTTTCAAGGAAGTGACTCATTTGAGTTTAGATGGATTTCTACTTTGTCATACATCCAGCTAAAAGACAGTCTACAGTAATTAGGAAAATAAATAAGGTTCAGATGTGGCAATACATTTTTCATGATATGACCCTCAACAGAAAAAGATTACTGTCAAAAAACGTGATATCAGCATTAACAAAGTGTTGTTGAGAGACAAGTTCATAGCAGCGATGCCCTTTTTGAGTACGTGAACAGAGATATTTCCTATTTTTCTTTGGTAAACATTGATTGTCCTTCAGAGCTTAGTGATGATTTTAATCTCGACCATTGATTCAATTTGGTCCAAGGGCAAATGTAGCTTGCAAGGTGGTCCTATTTGCAATCCCTCCTCTCACCTCTCGAACTAGAGCTCTCTCCTCTAGTCTTGCTCTGTCAGAATCTTTGACGCAGCCCCACCATAGCCTCCATCCATTGCCGATTTATGGGGGTTATAACAAGAATGGAACACAATTTTGATGAACTCAATGATTTATTCATCAAAATTTTGCATCAACTGGATCCATCCTAATGGACTATAGGCCTTTTCTTTGAAGGAATCTAGAAGGCTTGACAGAAGAAAATTAGGCATAAATATCTGCATGCACTTTTATTGGAAATTGCATCTCTCTTTAAAAACCTCTTTCTCTTGTATAAAAAATAATAAAATTGCAGACCAATCATTATCGTGGTGATTTCCAGTCAGTAATTGATGCAATGCCAACCAATGTATCTTATTGGGTATCTGAGGTTGCTTTGGGAAAAAATATTGTTTCTGTTACCGATTATAGTGTTCTATATGTTTCAGATATTCTTTTTTCCCTTCTAACCATTTCCCTAATGGATATCTTCTGAACTTCTGTTTCATGAGGAGGATTGATTTTATTTGTGGCTTGATATATTTTTTCAGAGCTTATGTGGGTATCCCTTATTCTAGGTACACCATACTTTTGCAACATCAGGCTCAGATGGTGCTTTCAATTTTTGGGACAAGGACAGTAAACAGAGGCTTAAGGTCGGGTTATCTTCTTTATGTTATTATTGGTTTTAATGGCATGCCAATTATTTTTATATGATATTTCTGACTTTAAACTAATTACCATCCTTTTTGGAGGATAAGAAATTTTCTTATGAGAAGATAATGTTTTCTGATACATTGTTGGGCACACTGCTGTACAAAACTACTTCCTAAGAGACTTACGAGAAGATTCGCCTAAAAATCTGTCAAATATGAGTTGAAACCTGAGAAAACAATGCTCTCTTTGGACAATTCTGATCCTGAATTTTAAAATGTTGCTGATATGGGAACTAACAGAAACAGAGAGGGGAGCGGAAAGTAGTAACAGCAGATATTAAATAGAGAATGGTATCAGAATACTAGATATGAGAGATGAAATAAATCTGATCACTGTGTAAAGAGATATGGTCTAAACAAACTAGCTGAACAATAGTAAAAAACAGGGCTTCCAGAGGTTTGTGTTAGGTGAAAACTGACCTGATGTGGTGGTAGACTGAATTAGAGTAGGAAAAATAAGGAGTTGCAGAAGTAACAGTGGAATCCACTTACCAACACTTCAGGGAGTCCAACCCAGGACTTGAAGAATCCACCTCAACATACCATGGTTCTGCATGGTTTTACAGAGAAAAATGGTTAGATTTCAATTCATACATAAGAAGTTGTGTTTTACAGCTTTTATTGACCCCGTTATATGGTAGGGCTCCAGCTTAGGCTGAATTATGAAACATTTAAGCCTGGACAAAGTTTTCCTTCACCAGATGGTGAAGTTCACCACTCCAACCTAGGGTTTATAAACCCCTATAGGGTTTTGGTACATGTCCCATAAACCCTCATGATACCTCCTCATGTGTGCATTTAAAAACCCTCATAATTCCTTAGAAAAAGGAAATATGGTTCTAGGAGCTTATTTTTGGGCTAAATCTTTGGCTCAACTATCTAGTTGATAAAATTGAATGTCAAACAGAAACTGAAGGAAGCAGGAAAAGTGAAACAGGTGCTGCTGCTGGGTGGAAAATAAAGGGCCTCCAGAAACAACCCATACCTACGGTTTTCTAGATCTTTAGCCCTTGGCTGCAACAAAACTCTTCCTGGCTTGGAAATAGATGATGGGAATTTATGAAGGCTAACTAGATTTATTTAACCCTTGTTTCCTGGATGCTCCACTACTTGCGTGGGGTGAGTTCATCCCTGTAGGTTGGGCACATTATATTGTTTATGACAGCTCGGACCTGTAGTCCATGGTTATAGGGTTTTGTGATAACCATTCTGTATCACACTCTCTACTTGCACCTTGTGGGGACTGATACTCTGGAGTTATCAAGTGGAGTTTATAGGGCCCACAATTAGTCTCAGCTTTAGAAGTGAAACAAATCCTTACAGCTCTAATCATGCCTTAAAGAGGAGACAGGATCGCAAACGCTTGCTATTAGAGTCTAGATGGGAATACAAGGGAAATGAAATTGGAGTAAAAGGGCCGTACGTACCCAGTGCATGAGGCTCCCGCCACTGTGGGGTCTGGGGAGGGTCATAATGTATGAAGACTTCCCCCTGCTTCGCAGGGAGGCTGTTTCATGACTCGAACAACGACCACTCGGTCGCAATGCAGCAACCTTATCGATTGTGTCAAGTCCCGGGACTCTAAAATTAGGGTGAGGTTTAGATGGTGTAATGGGATGTTGAATTATGTGGGCTTGTGGATTGTAAGCTTTCTGCTATGAATTGACAGGAGAAAGTGTATAATTATTCCAATGCTTGGGTAAAGCTTGGTTTGGTCAAGTTCAATCAGATTTAATGGGTGCTGTGGATTGGGGATAATAAGTGAGGATTTTATGGTGAAATCACTGAAAAATTAGGCCTGAATACAACTCTGTTATGACAGGCTGAAATAGTGCTGAATTTGATTCTGTTATGATGGCTAGATATCCATTGGAATTATCAACTAAAATGTATATTGGAGGTGGTAAAACCTTCACATTGTTGAAATTTAATTAAAAAAAGGAAAAAAAAAAAGTTTTTAGCCTCATGGAACCTCTTGAAAATCCTGTTTCCAGGAATTCTATGATTTCTTAGGGTTGGATATTTCCACACCTGCCTTAATAGGCCATAAAGTTTGATCTCAATCTGAGCTTGTCTGAGTGGCTTGCTTCTGGTGTATGAAGACTTGACTATCTCCTGCATCAGCAGTACTTAGTTTCTAGGGCTGCACTTTTCTCCAAATGTTGTCATACTGTTTACTTCAGCACCCATTTGATTACTTGGCCTCAAGATTTGAGATCCTTCCCCTTACATCCCCATGCTTATGGGAAGATGTTAACTAGAAACCAATAAACATTTTCCAGATGCCAATATAGTTTCTTGATACACTGGCCTTAAAATACCTTTATTGTTCATTAAAAAAAAAAAAAAAAACCCTTTATTTTTGTCTCTGGAAACTAGAGAATATTTTAAAATTAGTGTGCCAAAAGAAATGAAGGGTTCTTGGTTAGGGGTCTGTGATTGTTCGAGTTTGTTATATTGGGTGGTACATATTGTTTCTACTAGCAGTAAATGGGTGATGCACTTATCTTGTCACACTGTTCTTGCTAATCAATTTCAAACGGTTGTATGAGCTAGTATGCACTTTAACCTATCCTCTATATGTTGTAGGTTTTTTCTAATTATTATTTTTCTAACTTCTCACCTAGATGCCACCATCCTTGCTTTTTCTGAAAATCATAATTTTTCTTGAGGACCATATTTTTGCATGTGTCTGATTTTGCAGGCCATGTCTAGGTGCAATCAACCTATACCTTGCAGCTCTTTTAACAATGATGGCTCAATATTTGCATACTCGGTATATCTCTATTTCCATGCAACTTAGTTACCAAGAGAAAAAAGAACAGCATCAATCACATCAGAGGCACTATTTTGCATGCTGAATGACAAGTGATCAAGCAAAACCCAACACCATCCTTCTGTGTTTGAACCCTTCTGAAGATGCCATCCTCTCTCTCTCACCTCCAAAGGGAAGCCTTTTTTAAAAAATGGCATCTGAGGGAATGTGCTTAAAGAACCAAGGTTAGGTGTTGGATTCGTGTAATAGAAAAGGCTTTCCAAACCACAAGAAAGTAGCCCAAAGTTGGAATGGTGCATGGGACATGTGCTTTAGCATGCCCTCTAATTTTCCAGTTCCTGGAAAACCTCTTTGATTTATCAAAGGGGACTCTAGGAGAACTGCATATCTTTGGATGTAAAGCTTTCTTTGAGGAAGAAAAAAAAAGGAAAAAAGGAAGAAATTCTTCATGATTGCACGATCCCATTAGTCCTGATGTTAATGTATTCAATGGCTTGCGTGGAGCCAAAGATATGTTAGCTTGTCAGAATTCTCAAGTGTTGAATCATGATGACGTTTATTATTGCGGTCTGTTTTATTTAAACTTCAGTGCCTGTCTATAGGTGTGTTATGACTGGAGTAAGGGTGCAGAAAATCATAACCCTGCAGCAGCAAAAACATACATTTACCTTCATGTTCCTCAGGTATGTTTCTACTCATATGTGTAATTTCTGGCCTTTATTTCTAGTTTTGGATAATTTAAAAAAAATGCATAGTGTGTGAATCTGGAAACAGAAACTACATAAAATCTGGGCCATAATACCTGTGTTATATGTGTGCCTCACCCACTTTTGATTGGTTGGTATTATTCCCATCATCAATCATGATCACCCTTGGGTTTTTGCTGGCTTTCTCAATGATATGGGATGTGCAGGAGTCAGAGGTGAAGGGGAAGCCACGAGTTGGAGCTGGCGGTCGAAAGTAAATTTCCTCATCTGTGGAGTTGCTGATGGGAACCTTCAAGGCTACTGCTGGTTATGGGAATTTAGTTTGTCGCTAATGATCCAATTTATGTTCATCTTCCAGTTTAACTATGGCAATGAGCGTATGCTGGTTTTGTTGGTCTAACCCCCCCCCCCCCCTTTTTGTTTTTCGGCTGGGATTAAAATTGGTGGTGTTGAAGTTTCATGGGTTCATTGGTTTATTACTTGTATAAAGAACATTCGTTCTTTTTTTCTCCTTTTGGTGGTAGAAAATACTTGTTTTGGTTGTTCCTTGTTCTGCTGCATTTGGTGCTACCTGCCAGCGTTAAAGGATTTTGTTTCACATATACTAGTGGATGGCTCTTGAAAATTTCTGGGTTTCCAATAACCATCGGTTTGTATTATTATGATGCATCGGCAAAATTTTATCTGTCAATTAGACCACCGACCTCAATTCTCAAGCAAATCCATGGAAAGGAAAAAAGCTTGTAAGATCACAAGCTTGGCCTAGAGTCCCAAGCATTTGTTCTGGTAAGCCATAAATCCACATGATGCTCCTTGCTTATCTGATGGCAGGCATGGCTTCAATATGCGCACTGCATCCATGTTCAGGTAAGCCGTGAATACCCTACTTCACAATCCAAACTGAATCTTTGACATGATTCTCCAAGCCGACCTGGTTCATCCATTGTCTATTAACTATGAAGCCCATCTCTAATTAGGTTTCCAGCAGCACAACTGAATTGATCTTCATTGTGAAAGACCAACTGTTGTACATATCTCATTTTAGTAACCAAAGCTGTAGGTAACTGTCTCAACTGTGATTTCAGTATGTCGAAGCCTTCCTGGGTATTTGGTGGTGCTCAAATTGATTGGACATGTTTTTCATATATTTAACATTGCCACTTAATAGAAAAATGCGTTTAGCAATTGCCTGAAAGAGTCATCTCTCTGATGCTTTTGAATACTTGTACAAAGAAGGGAAATGCCTTACGCATGGCCGGCCAAGCAGCTGTGATGGGCCACCATTTATTGTTGCCTAGTCAAAATTTCTCATCTATCTGTGAGAGATCGCTTTCTGAACTGAAGGTGATTGATTCTCTTTTTCCAATTTTAATTGAGCATGTTAAAAGTGAAAATGGATTGTTAACTAGAAGAAAATATCTAAAAGGGGATGGTTCTCTAAGCAAGTGGCATAGAAGAGCACACCAATGAGGTGTGGGCAAAGAAACATTATACATTTGAGGGTAGCGAGATTATCTCATGTGAAGAGGAGAGAGCTCTTTCTCAGGTGACTTAGAGAACCTTTTCACATATCTAAATTCTAAATACATATATTTTGGTAGTTCCATTGGTGTGCCTGATTTTGTGGATGCATTGTGCACAATCATCATTTATCCATTTGGGCATAATCAAAAGGTCGATTTTGCCCTTAAACCTATCTATGCTAATCTAACCAACATGACGGCCAGACTTCAGATTGAGCTCTATCAAGAACCTGACACAAGTAGCCTCAAGTGGTAGTTCAGTTGGCAAGAATAAACACCTCATGATAATCCTCTTAAACTCATCTTTGGGGCCTTATCAATTACAAAAATAAATAAATAAATAAAAGATAACACGACACAAGTAGGGCTGGGAATGGTATGAATGGACATAGAATAAGCCTTTCCCTTACCCTTCTAGTTTTTATTCTTTGGGTGTAAGGCCCACATTTTGGAGATAAGGGGCCACATGGGGGATCCACTTGGGACAGCAAAGGGGCCACTAGGCTACAGTTATTAACCATTAACCTACCACTACTATATTTCAAGAAGGTAGGAAATAACAGGGTTGAAAGAGTGACCTTTCTTAGACCACTGAGCTAGAACTGCATCACTAACTTACTCTTCTAGTTTACTAGTTGAGTAAAATGTGACTCCTTTGTTTAACTAAATGGGTAAGGTTTCCTTACTCTTAAACCCTCAACTATAGTGGTGAGGTAAGTAACTAGTTAATGTTTACTTACCTTTTCCCTCCTTGATTGGGTCAGACAAGAGGGTAAATGGGTAACTAAGAAAAATTTCTAACCCTAGACAAAATCATTTGGAAAAAGTTTTTCTTCACCGCTTGGGAAGGGTGTAGCCACCATCATAGGGTACTAAAACATCCTTCCATTTATGAATGGTCGAACATATCTCTCATTGTTGTGCGATACCCTCTCTCTCGCTTTTGAAAGCCATGGTCAAGGGATTCCTCCTCACCGTTTCTTAAGGTAAACAAGTAATTATACAATGCTGTTGCATTTCATATTTGGAGAATACGAAATTTTGAATTTTGAATTGAACTTCATGTTCACTTCTAAGAGTTTGGCTCCTCTCATAAAAATAGGAGAAGGTTCTCTAAGTGGTACTGCAGATTTTGTATTTAAGAGTGCAACAAGGTCATTTCATGAGAAAGAGGGAGGCCAACATATGCTCTCCTGGCAGCTCAGATCAGGCTTCTAAGTATGTATCTTTTTTTTTTTTTTTTCTGTTGAATTCTAAGTATGTATCAGTTCAGCTCGATTGTATGTATTGGTGTTGAATCAAGTGTAAAATCGTCAAAAATCTATTTTTATTTTGAAAAAAATAGGAATAAAATTGACCGATCGGATCAGCATACCAACCCAATTCCCTAAATTTAAATCCCTGGCCCAAATAGCCTTTTGCCATAAAAGGGAAAAAAATTTCTGTTGCATGGAATTTCCATCTATGCACATTTGGTCATTGCCCTCTGCTCCTTAGTGGGCCCCATAGTGTAGTAAACGGCTCGCTGTTGCTTCCCCTGAAAATCCATCATTCCGTTCTCCTCCTTGGATCTATCTTATGCCACGAACAATTAAGACTACCACGGAACCCTAATCCCCCTTCCCTCCCTCCCCCCCTTTTTTCTGTCGAATTCCATCGATTTTGGGAAATAAAGTGGAGAGAAGAAGACATGAGCAATCTCAGAGCGATTTATCGGCCTCACATAGTCTTCTCTTCCTTCTTCTGTTGCAGACACCAAGTGCGACCTGGAATTTCTTTCCGAAACACCAGTTACAGGTCACGGGTTTCTTCTCCGTCTGTCTCTTCTCCGTTTTTTGATTCTTCGGATATCCTTCGGAACGAATCCGCATACCGCATCAATTCCAGGAGAACTATCGTCAGGGCATCGAATTGGAAGGATGAGAAATCTCCTTATGAAACTCTGGGTAAAAGACTCACTCAAAACAGCTTTTGTTTTGATTTTCAATTGAAAATACCACTTTCTTTTTTTGTGTTGATGCTATGTGGAATTTTTTACTTTGATTTATATTGCCTAAGATATGGAGTTTGTTATAGGATGAGAACGAAGTTAGCTTGATTTTATTTAGAAACTTAATCATGTAGAACTACATTATTTAGAAACTTTATCTTCATCTTATCATTCATCCTTGATTTGGATCTCACCTAGCTATTTAATGTGCTTCTCAGAGTTGGATAGAGATGCTGGTGAAGAGAAAATAAAGATTGCATACAGACGGTTGGCGAAGTTCTATCACCCAGATGGTTTGTTTATTTATCTTCTGTTCTTTTCAAATTTTGAACTTTATAATATAATATTAATAGTTCATGCTACTAGTACTTGATAATGTCTTGCGTTGGTAAGATAAGGAACCTGTGGATTTTGATTGGAAGAGGAGGAGTTATTAACAGGGAATCGGCCTACTTATTCTCTGTTTGAAAATGTCACACTTAATTTATATGTTAGTACTTAAATAATTTAATTGGGGCTTGTTTTTTGATGACCAACCTACATCAGTCTTCCTCGATGGTCCTAGTATCTGCCATGTGGCATCTTAGTTGGCCCTCAAATTGTGTGGACCTTGTCAAGAGTCCGGTTAATCATGGGAAATTTTATCCCATATATATTCTGCTTCCTTCAAAAAATGATTTGAGTAGTCAATCTTTCTGAAGAAATTATTTTAACGGATGAAAATAACAATGGGAGTACTTAATATATAGGGGGTCACTAAATTGACATGTTGCCTGGTCCATATATCATTCAGTGGTCGGATTGACCAGTTCAGCTTCACATGACTCTAATTGTTGGACCATTGAAGGAGATCTTCCTTAGCCTGCCAAATCATCTTCTCCTTAATTTAGTTGATGGGAAATAATGATATTGCTACCCATCATCTGCCAACAGTAAACAGACAGCTTATGTCCCATGTGTGGGCCCACAAACAAAGCAAAAACTTAAAATATTTCTACAGCAGTCTACCTATGTCCTATTTGAGTATTTACTTCTCATCTCTGGGACATATTGCACTTGCAATGGTATGGAACATATATTTCCTTTATGATGAGATTCGTGAAAGAGTTAAAACTAAATACATTCCAATAGTGCTGAAAATTTTGCTTCATCAGAATCTTAGTGCCATCTGAGCTTTATGAGTTATAAGTCCAGTCTAGCTTTTCGCTAGAACTATTTTAAAACTTATAGTAACTCTACAGACGGACGACCGCCCCTTCACCTCCAAAAAGAAAGAAGGATATCTTGTCATCATCTCTGAATTTTGTGATTTCCTTTACGTAGAAAAAGAAAGGAGGTTCTTTGTGCAATTTCTTCTTCATTTGCCACCTTCCAAATTATTTCAGGAATATTTTCACTAGGATAGTTAATTTTTTACTTACCTCCATTTGTGTTATCTGTTATTAGGGGGGAAAAAAAATCATAGGTTGGTATTTCTAAGCAAAAGACTTTTTGATCTGGCCAACCAGATTGGTACCTTTGTTTTGCGCACTTAGTTGTATAATATGGAAAGGTGGTGTGGCAATTTTGACTATTGGATATCTAGGAGATGACCTAGATAGGCCATGTGTCAAATTTCAGATTCAAACTCAATCATATAAGCTGCCATATATTGGCATACACCCTCCTGTAGTCCTGGATTTTGCAAAGCTGTATTTTTCCACATGGCCTACTTTGTTGGGCTGAAACTTGAATTGTGAGCCGGGAACCTTTGGGTCTACCTATCTACAAAATTTCAGCATCATATGACCTGCCATGTGGCAGTAAATCCTGTGCAGACCAGAGATTCCAAAGTAATTGAGAAAGAAAACCCGTAATTCCAAAGGGATCTAGCTTGTAACTCTAAACCCCTTTCAAGAATAAAAGGATGATTTTTCCACTGTTTCTTCAGTAGAACCCCCAAAGTTCTATCATGAAGTGCTTAATGTCTTGGTAAATATGTGTTCAGTATCATGTAAGAGCAGTTAGTTTTCTCTTCTTTTTCCCCCTTTCCTTCTATATTAATTATTGTAGCATCTTCTTTCTGTATCTTTTTTAAATATTTTCTAAATCAATGTTCATCATATCGTGTTGAGGGATGAAGAGTAATTACTGTACTATCTTCTTTCAAAATTTACTACTTTTTTTTTTGGCAATTTTTTTCTAAATGAGTGTTCATCTTCTATGTTGAAGGATGAGGGCCCTGTCCACCTGTGTAGCATAAAGATTGATTAGATCATCATGTTTGCCTTTTTTGTATCTTTAACAATTTTATGCTGCTGAATCTGGTATAACTTCCTTAATTGCTTGTGTATATTGTGTTTTTTTATCTTTAGTTATTGTCGAATGCAGGAGTTTAAAAGCGTTTGTCTCTGTACCTTTTTTTATCGCACTTAACCTTTGAAAATTTTGTACTCTTGCATTTATTTGCCTTGTTTAGGGAAAGGAATGAATTTGTAATTTCTTGGAGATTGTGGAGGGAGTGCATTGGCTCATATTTAAGATATAACATCAGGTGGCTTCATTACAGGGTTGCCAGGTTTGGCTTAGATGTGCATATTTCCACTTGCTTGCATAACCTACTTAGTAGTCTTATCAGTGAAGGGCTTGAATGGATGGAGGATTTATATGGGGAAGGGTGCAAGAAGGGATGATCTAGAGGAAGTTGACAATGGATAGGAGTGGGTAAAGCAATATTATGGGTTGGTACTTGGTGGGTTTCTCCAGGTTTCTAATATTTGTTAACCATGGTATTGAAATTCATGTGTTGCTCCATTTCTTGAAGAGTGCTACGTTGATAAGCGGAAGTATTGTGGCCTTATATCCCCTCTAGTTGTAGTCCAACATTACGTGGAAAGCTTTAAATTTTGATATCAGTCTAAAGGATAGTCATTTGGAAGAAGAAATGTATTTTGGAAGTTTATTGGAGTCTGGGAAAGTGCAAAACCTTCTGAAATATAAAGAATTACGGAAAGCATGGAAACCATAAAAAGCATGCATGGTGTCTTAGAACTTGGCGATTGAAGAACAAGCTTGAGTCACACTAAAACTTCCTTAAGGTTTCAGATCTTGCTGTGTAATGCTCAAATAATAACAACATGAAGTTCAGATTTATAGTTTTAAGATGTTAACATATATTTTAACCGTTAATCGGCAATTGCAAGTTATATTGTTATGTAACAATAACATTTTGGGAAGAGTTTTATGGAATATTGTGATATGCAAAAATGTTTCCATATTATGGAATATGTTAGATCAAACACCAAGAAATACGAAAATAAATAGACAAAAGATCCGCACGACACAGAGATTTAACGAGGTTCACACACCAGTGTTGTGTGCTACGTCCTCGGGCGAAGAAGAAGATGTTTCACTATGCAGAAGAGAGATTACACCCCAAGCAGCAGCGAGAAAACTCACCCTGAAACCCTAGCTCTATAAACCCCCAAAGAACAATGACTTTCTCAACAAGACAACAGTACATTATATACTCCAAGTCGTGGGTCGAACCACCTATCGGCCCAACCCCTCTGCTTCCATCAAAGATCTCAGAAAAACTTCTCATTCGGGTCACCACCAAAATATGTCGGAGCGGATCAATCTTCAAAAGGGGTCAAGAATTCGAGACAAACTTAATAGAATAGATTGCCACGGTTAATTCTAGTCATGTATTTTTGTAAGAACTGCCATATGTTTTCATTCGAGAATCAGATTAAATTCAGGAAGTCAGATATGGATCTCATTTAGGTTCTGTTCCAGTGCCTAGGATTTGGTTAATTGAAGAAGATACATGTACTTGGTTTCTACACTCATGAAAAAGTTAGAACTGTGGAAGTCGTAGTGACCATGTTAAGTGGTGATCCAACATGAAATCTACATCTTGGAGCCAAGCCAATTTTGTAGCAGCTTTGTACTAATGAAACCAACCAGCAAAAAGCACCAATGCTACAAAGACCAAGGCACTAGTTGCAGTGCATGAGAGTTGTAATTCACTAGTTACTCTGAATGCATGCCCGATCACTGGCCCCCTTGGGTGGGTAGGGGGGTAGAGGAACTGAGTTTATTTGTTTTCTCATGCGCCTCTACCTTATAGACAATGAGAAGTGCAATGTTATGCCTTTTGATGCTTCTTAATTTCATGTTTGTGCAGAATTTTTGTGTGCTACCCTGGTTATATCTTTAGCTGATCAGATTGACTTTTCTTTTCTAGTGTACAATGGTAGAGGAACCCTTGAGGAAGGGGAAACTGCGGAAGCTCGATTCATTAAGATTCAAGCTGCTTATGAGCTGCTTATAGATGTGGAAAGGCGGAGGCAATATGATAGTGAGCACCGTGTCAATCCCATGAAGGTTAGAGTTGTTACTTTGTGTGTTGATTTTAATGTACGATTATATAGCAAAGACAGTGGAAACTTAAAACAGCTGGTGATTGCATTTGAAAAATTGCTATTTCTTGGGTTTCCCTTGAAGCTTACCTGAATGTAGTTATATTGGTTTCTTTTTGTTGACATAAGTTTGCCATAAGGACTGCAATCGGGTGGATTTGAGCAGGTTGAGCTTGGGTGCCAAGACATTGATCCAGCCTTGCTCTATCCACTTATATTATGGATTGTGAGTGGTTTATCCGCAACCAACCCATCAATAGTTGGGTGGGTTCAACGGGAAATTATTTTTAAATCACCTTTAATCAGGTTTTATCAAGCGAATTGAGGTAGATTTGAAGCTCACACAAAGGTAATTAAAAGTTTAATGAAAAAGTTAGCACCATATCAAGTGGGTATAAACAGGCAGGTTGAGTATGGGTGCAGTAACCCACTGGCTCTGGAGGCCGTCCCCAACCCCACCCATTTAATAATCTTGATGAGTGGATGAACGCGACTCCAACCAATTATTAAAGGGGTAGGTTTTGGATGGATCAGGTGGGATGGGTTCAGGATTCTATTTTTTGCTGACTTTGTATTATTTGTCTGTATCCAACTACCTCAAATATTACACTGTTGGACTCTGGGATTGCATTCAACTATTCCTGGGATCCTTACAGCAAAGTGTATTTTGTCTTGTCACAAATAACAATCTGAAAGCAATTCACCTGCCGAAGCATAAAGAGTAACCATTATCCATCTATTGACCTGTAAGAGAGGACCTTGACTTTGGTCAAAATAAGATCCTGTCCAGAGCTGCTGATTAATTAGAGCAACTTTGAGTTGACTCAGCAGACATGCTTTCTTGGGAATTTCTGAATTCCATTGCTTTGATGTACTGAACATTAAGCTTTCTTAAGCTGTTGATCTTGTTTCTGTAATGTAAAATGAGTCTGCTTCTTGTGAAACATATTAACTACTATTAATCCTGGTTAACTTGATCATTTCAGATCATAGGAAAAAGCTAGTTGTGAGAGTGTATGTATTGGTCTATTTCTTCTTAGTCACTATGCTTCATTTCTTGTCTCTTTCTGTCAGGCTTCTCAAGCATGGATGGAGTGGCTAATGAAAAAACGAAAAGCCTTTGATCAGCGAGGTGATATGGCAATTACAGCTTGGGCTGAGCAGCAACAGCTTGAGATGAACCTCCGTGCACGCCGTTTGTCTCGTTCAAAGGTATTTAGTCCTTTTATGTACTTGCATGACTTTTGCATGGAGGTCCTACTTAGGTTACATTCATGCTCGTGAGATCAGTCTTGGTGAAGAATTGGCCTAACAGATTTTTGGGAAGATGAAAATACTAATCCTACTCTGTTGTCAAGAACACACATTCCGCACTGTTTCCAATTGCTGGTTCTTTTCCCATATATTTATGAAAATAAAGGGATGATTATGCAAGAGGGAATAGGAGCCAAGCTCCAAGATGACGACATCAAGAGCAGCCTTCCAACAGCAATTGATTCTTGAGGTTATGTTTCTGAAAATTGGGGCTTTCCATCTTGGAGATAGTATTTACCCCAAAAAAAAAAAAATCTTGGAGATATTCTTCCTCTTCTTCTTTGTTTTTATATATTTTTATTTTTTAATAAGAAGGAAAATTTTAACCTCCCTCCCAAAGGAGAAGATGGCAACTTGAAGAAACTTTACACATAATTGGATTGAATGGTTGTAACCATTTAAACCTGTAGACCAATTTCGCTAGTCAACACCCCCCCAAGTGACCTGTTTGAATAGATGAGACCGGTATTTTCATCCAATGGAGTTGATTTTTGGCATGGAAAATATTCTAAGCAGTATTCTTACATGGTGAATCTTGTTCTTCTGTGCGTGCAGTAGAAGAACAATGATTCGCTTTAAGAATGAGAGATTTTTCCTTCTAAAAACATCATACATACCAGAATGCCAGTAAATATGATATCTCCTTAAATATTGTATCCTGTACAACACATTTATGCTTATGCTGACCTTAATCACTGGTACATCTTCGGGGTGTCTTCATTAATACATTGGTGGATCCAAAGGCAATTATTTGTTGTTCCAGAGAATTTTGCAAAATACCCTGGAGATTTGTTTCTTCTCTCCCCTCCACCTCCGTTTTGTCCAGACCAGTAATTTGGGGAACTATAGGAAGCTTCATCAAGAGAGTCATGTGACTCTGGTTGTGGTCTTTTTATGTTGTGTTTTTTGTTTCCCTTGTTGTGTCTTGCATTGTTGATGATTAGATTCCATCTCAGATTGATCCAGAGGAAGAGAGGAGGATCCTGGCGAAAGAAAAGAAAGCATCCAAGGAATATTTCTCTAATACCCTCAAAAGACATACACTGGTCCTGAAGAAAAGGGATATAATGCGTAAGAAAGCAGAAGACGAGAAGAAAAAAGTCATCGGTCAGCTTCTTGCAGCCGAAGGCCTTGAACTCGACACCGATGATGATGAAGCAGCATAGACAATTTCCTGGAATACGGTTTCACTGTTGTATACCAGTGACTCTGATCATTTGGTTCCTTGAATTGTAAGGGTTGGTAGGGGGTCCATATTCCTGTTTTTCAACTGTGTATATATAATTGTTATGTATATAGAAGAATGTAAAATCATCACCGTGAAATCTATTCATCTAAACATACTCTAAAGGTCCCAAGATCTGATATATTGCAATACTTTGGTCAGGACAACTAATGGTACGTACTGCCATTAATTGGAATTTCCATTAGAATATCCCTACTATTTGGAATCAAGGGATGTGAAGAAACCCTTTGATTGCCCTAAAATAAGCCCTTCCAAACATGATTTTTCTCAGGATTTTGTAGAAATACAATATCTAACACACCATGAAGGCTGATTGCTATATTACATTGCTTTCTTGGTTGAAAAATAAGAGTTACATGTAATGCATTATATAGAAGTATTTATGGACCGATCAAGCCGTGTGTGTGTGAGAGAGAGAGAGAGAGAGAGATCGTGGTTTGGATGGATTTTTCCAAAATAAAAAGTTCAAAAAATGTGGTGCGACTTCTGCAGCCTCTGCTTTTCTTTTTTCCTGTATAAAGTGCAGGCTAAATGTTTAAGAGCCTTTAGTTCTATTAGTAAAATATTTTGCTTTTAGGCATGTTCTATTCAGTTTCATCTCTACTTTGTTTGATATTTAGTTGGACCCTCCATTTGCATATGGAGAGGACTGGTTTTTTTTTTTTTGGGTGAAATGAAAATAGTATTAAAGTAAGAAAAATGCAAATCTTCAACTACGAGCTTGTTCATAAAAGCATCATGAGATTTCCTACCCTTAGCCTTAATAGGTATATCAGAATTTGTGATACTTGGGTTGATGATGAATTTTTAATTAAATTCACTAAATTGGGACCTTGAAGATTTAGTCCGGAGCCCTAGAGTTCAAGCAGTCCAAATCCATTACATAATAAATAAATAAATAAACAAATAAAGAAGATGCCAATCTGTTTTCTACTCAGAGTTACATAATCCGCATTAATCAACATCCACAATGGTCTTAAGTATGTCTTAATGGGGACTTCACCCTTCAAGATTTTCCACAAAAAATATTTTAAATTTGAGGTTGGTCTTAAGACTCCAAATGGTTTTCCACGCCATATCATTTGAACAAGAATGTTGCATTGATTGTGGGGTTAGGATAGAAATTGTAGCTTCAATAGTGAGAACACCAGATAATTACCAAATATGTTTTTTTCTCTCAATCTTAGTAATAGAGTATTACAATTATGGGAGTAAGAACGTTGCCAGGTTTCGTAAGCTACGCTAGCACTTCCCTATGTCTCTCTCTCTCCTTACAAAATAAGGGGCAAATGTGTCTTCAGGGAACTCAATCTCTTAAATTATAATATCATGCATTGAATGTGATGAAGGTTCAAACGAATCATTTTAGCAACTATGATTGTTGATCTAGTGATGCTTAGTGGTTGCCATGATTTAAAATAACAAATGCACGATCATGATCAACTTAAATATTTAAAGCCATTATCTTCTAATAAAAGTGTTAGAAGCTTGAGGTTGTTTGATTAGTACTCATACAAGGTACTATGATAAAATTGAACTGACAAACAATAAGGTACATTTATTGAGAGAAGGTGTGATGCCCATAGAAAAGGATGTGAGAAGACATGCAGAAGAATCCACACATTAATCATTTCCCTTTCCCATATTTTAAACCTCACTCCCTTCCATCTCTTCCCTATGGTAATGGTGGGATTTGATCCCAAGACCTTGTTACAACCAGGTGAGGTTTATTGCCCGACAGATCTTTCAATTTGGAGACATATACATCTAACTTCTTTTTTTTTCCAACTTGCTAATTTTACCTTTATTTTATTTTTTTAGGAAATTATCTTGTACCCCCTAAAATTGAAAATAACTTGGAATAATCCCTAAAAATGAAAATAATGTCTACCGCACCCCTAATTTGTAACACCGTTAACTGAAAGTGAGAAATATCCATTTTACCCTTATATTTAAACTCTATAAAAGAACCCATTTTCTTCCAAACCATTACATGCTCTCTCTCACCAAGTGCTCAGCCGCGACCTTAGCTGGGAGAGTATATTGTAGCAGAAGGCCGTAGCTGCATTGCGTAGATCTGGTGACTCTGGTATCAGCTGCGGTGGATAGTCCCCTAGCAGCAGATCTTCTCATAGCTTGTAGCTTGAAGCCCTAGACCCTTGAGGTATTTCGCTTCACCACTGGTTCGTCCATACTCCTTGCAGAAGAAACAGTTAGCTCGTCAAGCGCATCAACAAACATGTCTTCCTTCCCTGCATCTTCATTGAGGTTGTCTTCGTCCTGAGTATCTTGCATAATGTTGTCCGGATTATCCAGAATCCTATTGTTGTCATCCACATCATCCACCTCCAAATGCCTGGATTCCTGTGTTTTTACATTTCTTAATGGAGGAGAAATACATTCATTATAATAAAGAGGGAAAGTTTCTTTTTCAGGCAAGGAAGGTGGGGGCTTTTGAAATCGGATTCAAGAATTGTAAAAGGAAACATAGAATTGAGAATCCCAAAGTATGATTGTATCTGTGCCTGATCAACCAGAGAACCCTTGTCAACTACCTTAATTTGTTCTGTCTCAGGCATGAATCCCTCACCCCTCGAGGATTCATCCTCCACCGGAATTTCGTTTCCATTAGCACTCGCTGTTTCACTCACACCTACCTGCTGAGTATCAGAAGCATGTTCAATAGGAGCACTTGATTCTTCCTCAGGTGAAGTAGGCATTTGAGTTATGATGTTATGCTGGCTCTCAGACAATTTTACCGAATAGCCACCGGCATCAACACTCTCCGAGATCTCAATAGAATTGCTTACCCCATCGCTGGACAATAACCCTGGATATGGAGTATCCTCATATTCTGCAGACCACTCTGCAGATCCAGTACCTCCATCGTTCTCATCAAACCCTTGGGGTAAGCAGTTCTGTTGAAACAGTAGTGAAGTGATATACCATTCAATAGAGAAACAGTAGTGAAATACCAACTTTACTAAATGGTGACCAAGGTCATTATAGTAACTTAACATACCCATAAGGGTAGATTGGCCATTTAACGAAAAAATGACGGATGACATCATCACTTAACGCCTTAAACCTAACAGAATGGGGTTTTTAGACATTATTTTCATTTTTGGGGGGTTACTCCAAATTATTTTCAATTTTAGGAGTGGTACAACATAATCTCCCTATTTTTTTTTTTCAGAATCACATTAGAGTAACAAAAAAAAATTGAGTTGAAAAAAAGAAACAACAACAACAACAATTGAGTTGTTCTTTCTCCCACTTCCATTGAATCTCTCCCCTAAAACAATTTAAGACCATATAAGATTTTAAAGAACATACTGGTGCAAACTCTAGGCAAAAAGTGTATAGATTAGAAAATACAGAACTCATAATCTGACAGTCACATCAAGTTCAGGAGATAATACATAGACTGGAGCAAGTAAATTCTTTATATTTACTGAATTGTAACCATTGACTATGCCATTGCTTGTTTTATTAGGCAACAAAATTTTGGCCCATTTATAATGGAAATAATATAGGGGGGAAAATAGTTTCTTCTCTTCCTTCATGAATCATGATCCACTGTCCTTGCTTTATTCTTGATCATTTTTGTACTATGCCAATTCCACGAAAGTAGAAAGGGCTGATTGAGGTTGATATGACCTACCACACATTATTAGGGAAGCAATTTGAGGATTGTCTGTCATCTATGTTGTGAACTAGGTCGTTTCCCTTGGAATAGATTCCTCAGTATAAGCTGAGTGTTTCTCTACCAAGAGTTTAATGAGAGGATTCTCCACGTCATCATCAGGCTGGTTCTTGTCTCTGTGAACTGTAATTTTTTCACTTTCTGTGACGACCGTGACGACTTCTTTACGAGTTGAAAGCTCGTTGGCCACCACCATATGCACCTTGTACTTCCTTAGGGCCTTATCAGCCTTCTCTAATAAAATCTTTGGATCTGTTTCCAGCTGTTGAAAGGAACTGAACATCAAGTTTTTAATATTTTATATACTAAGTAGGTTCACATTTGAAGATTTCACCAGTAAATAAAGCAATGCTTGCATCATCAGATGCACAAGGAAACTGAGAATAATTTCATCATGTTTTTTTTTTTTTTCCTTATGACTGGATACATTGGATCAGATGTTTCACCAGACCGTTTCGTTTTTTACATGACTTGAAAAAGCTAATCATTAAAAAAAAAAAGGGACAGAAAATTTAAATAGAAAAAGGTACCTAATTAATTTGTTTTCCATGGCATGAATCACCAAACTAGGTTTTCCTCTGAGAACTATTGCATTTTCATGGAACTTTAAGCTATATTTCCTAAAAGTTTCTCAAAACTGAAGAACCATGAAAGGAAGTAAGAACAAAATTAAGAATAAACAAATGAAAAATTGCACATTTGGTTGCTCCTTTAAGAAATTCATTAAAAAAATGGCATACCTAGTGCAAGAAGCTCACACTACTGCAGGGTCTGGAGAGGGGCATATGCATGCAGCCTTAACTCCACTTTGTGGAGAGGCTATTTCCTCGTTCGAACCTATGAACACTGGGTTGCAATAGAGCAACCTTACAGTTGCACCGAGGACTGCCTTCTCTCCCTCAAGTATTTCATCACCACCACTCCCCCCCCCCCCAAAAAAAAAAGGATTCTAAATTTCTCTTAGCAGGCGTATTGAAATATAAAGATAAGGAACCTTGAAAGAAATGCAGAACGCCATGGGAGACCATTCTTTTCTCAGCAGCGAGAGCATCTTTGGCACTTGGGCTAGTTGCATATCTAGTGGACCAGAGGCTGATTGAATCTTGTGCTCCGTCTGCACAATAATGAGATTGTGAGAACATTAGGCAACCGTTTGCTGCTAAAATAAAATTGATTGAATCCTGTGTTCAATAATGAGATTGTGGCATCATCAGGGTCCAAGAAATAAGAATAATCCTGAATGTATGACCAAATATATAGGTCACATGTGTCAAACATAGTTCCTTCAAATTATAGGGAAAACCAGCGTTCAGCAATGGAAGAGGGCTAAACCTAATGCATGTGTAAGTATAAGATAAAGTTAAACAAACTAATTTAAATAATTGCACACATTCTTACCATACACTCCCAAGGGACATAGAAGTCGGATACTGCAGCAGCAAGATAAAACATGCAATGTGACCCGAGATGCCTCATTGATATTGCAACCATCCTTAACATCTATTCACAAATACCAAAAAATTTCCTCAGATTGAGTGTCAGAATACGTTATCACAAGACAATCTTGATGAAATTCTCTTCCATGCAATGAAAGAATAAAATGGGGCACAGAAAAAGTTGATAAGATAGAGAAAAGGTAAGGGGAAACAAAAAATGCATCATCATAAGGTATATGGACGACCCTCAGGTACAATGATGCATCAAATTCCTAAATAAAATTCTAGCATTCAAACATCGCTGCAAACATACTGATACATTTGGCTTGTGAAAAATCATGCTAACCTGAAGATACTCAAAGATAGTTGTAAAAGGAAGTTTCAGTAAGAGCTGTTTATTTACAGCCTGCAATTAGGAAAGGTGGGTTGTTATCAGTGTTATGCAATAACGTTTCTCCAGCAAAATAGGATTGGCAAAGCAAACTAGGTCAAAATAGAAAACCAAAGCAACAAAAAAAAAAGTAATATAAATTATAATGGCCCATACAGCATGGTGATCCCTGAGTGCCCTTGTCACTACTGCAGAATGCGACTGACAGACTGAAAAAGAACACCAAGTCCAGTGAGACCAGTGCCAGAAAATATCAATTCCAGAAAAATTGATTCCTCCCAATCCACCTCACCCCCGAGAAAAAAAGAGAAATATACATGCTCTTATGGGGAAAAATAAGAGAAAAAGGGATGTGATTCTCCCTCTATATGGTAGAGTTCCAAACAATTACCAGAGAAGAGATAAGAGATCAATGATACAGCTACCCTTGACAAATTAATAGCACCCATGAAGTTAGACAAATGCAATTATGGAAAATTTGTTGAAATTTTCATGGATGCTCTTCCAGGCTACTACTATTTGTCAGAAGAAGATCTAGTATGGTGCAATGTTGACAGGTTCAATTTCTAAGTCCTTCAATGATACAATTCTTCTGCATTAAGAATAGTTTTGCGTTAAGCCCAAAGGAGCAGACCTTGAACAGCAGACTCCTCCGTAACCTCAAAACATTCCAGGAAAGAATTGTCAGGAAGCGATCTGCAATATGGCTGGCAGGTTCCCCTATATTAAGAGATTACATTAATAACAAAATCACAGGGTGAAAAAAGAAAAGAAGTCCTAGTTATTCTCTTGCACAAAGTAAACTACTTGGAATTTAATCTGGGCAAGAAAACTTGATATCAGCATAATATTCACCGTCGATGAAGAAAGATAACAGCATATCCAGCCTTCAGAAAATACCTGCAGCATTACCCACATGTCCATCTTGTCAAAATCAGGTTTAATGTTAAAACAAATTGCAGTAGAAACATTAAAGGTGTAATCTGAGCATACTCTGTGGATGCTGCTCCTCGATGACCTGAGCTGAAGTTATCAATAAATCGAACACATCGCCGTTCCAGAGGAACTGTAGTACCACCAGATGTTACACATACAACCTTATTAGGTCTTTTATTTCCTGAAATTAAGCGCAAACAAAGACACCACACCCAACCAAACCAAGTAAGAGTTCATACAAACAAAAGAATGAGAATCTTTGTTGCTTCTGTGGTAAAACTTATCTATACTTGGTAAAGAACTTTACTTGCCTGATGATGAGGAGTTTCTTTCAATGAATTCCTCCAATCTCTTACTAAGGCCGAGACTATCTCTAAGAGGCGGTGCTGATTCAAAAAACGATTTGACATCTGCATCCAGTATCTCTTGTGGAGCTTCTGGTCCATTTCTTGAATCCATTGGAAAGATCTGGAGACAAATCACTATAAAACTCCACTACTTTGCCTAACATTCTACTCAAATATCGGTAATAAGAATAAGAATGGGAGTTAGGGTCTCCTTGTTGAAGAGCGCCAGAGCATTCAAAGAATCCTCTGAGAACAATGTCAACAAGAAGTGACAATTTTTCATGGACTTCAATTATATCATCCTTTCCCCAAGATGTATTATATATATCATAAGCTATAAACTCTCTCGATTCACATAGCCATATGCTTGTTTCAAAATATGTACATGCAAGACTTAGAACTCCTATTCCAGTTCTTAATTTAATATATTCATCAGCTAATGGGCTACAATTTCTTAGAGATCCATTAAATAAACATCCATCAATGATAAGAAAAGGTTCAATTTTAAAAATTTCATTTTTCCAATCAGTGTCATAGCAGATCTTGGGGGAGGGGGGGATTCAAAACTAGCACTCCACCTAAGCCAAGTTCCAAATATAACTGTGCTATGAAATGCAGAAGCAGTGCAGCATTAGAAGAAAAAAAAAGCAGAAGCAGAAAGAAATTTCTAATTCACAAAGCTATTTGGTGATAAATGGAAAGACACACCAAAATGAGGGGGAAACCCCATAAATATATGCAAAAAGAGAATACCTATAACAATAGAGACTGGAATTCTAAGCTAAGGGATGAGAAACACAGAAGAGCAGAATCGATTTCAAGTCTCCTATATTTTATTATATTACTTTGCATAGAAAATAAATTCAAATCTTTCAAACTGAAGAAAATACTACTAAGAAGATCAAGATAATAAGTACATGGCCATTGGATCATTAGCCATCAATCTCATCAATTAAAAAATAAAGCATTATGAAGGGTTAAATTCCATCCAAAGAGAAATAAAAGGAACTCAGAAGAAAGTTCTGTTTGAAATTAACTCTTTGAGAAACATAACCATAATTTTCACACCTTATTTGCATAAACTGTTGGTGTATGATGTTTTGTATTCCGTCGCAATTTAATCCAAGGAGTACTGGTGCAGCATCTAGACAGGCAGGACGACGGTCCCGCTAGCCGGTTAGCGGGTCGTGGGGGTTGCAAGGGGGCAGGAGGGCCCCCTGCATAGCAGGGGGTGTAGGGGGGCGCAGCCCCCCGCTCGAATTTTTTTTTATTTCAGGGCAATTGTAGTTTAATCCGGATTAGGATTTTTTCGCTATATATTTGTAGCGAGAGTTTCTTTCTCTGTAATACAAGCAATACTGAGAGGTATGAGGAAGAGCGCTGTAACCGTATTCTCCATTGATAGTGAAGCAGGATCTCATCTCACTGGGGACGTAGGCAACCTTGCCGAACCTCGTAAAATCCGTGTGCATTGTTTGTTTTGTTTTTCCATTATCTTCTGCATCGTTTTAGGGTTGCGTTTCTACATAAACAACTGAGAGGATTTGGGAAGATTTAAAAAAAAAGAAGCAATGTAAACATCATGAGATTGATTCATAAATTCATGAAAGATAAAGAAGCAATTCTGAAACTAAAGATGAGTTGGAGATTCAATATCGATAATCAAGCATCAACCAAGAAGGAAGCATATATACTATAAGAAAGAAAATGCTAACATGGGGAAAGATAGTAAAACTCCAAGAAAGATTTAGAGGAGGAAACCAGAGGGAATCGAAGGTCCCATTTGACAACATTTCTGTTTTGCGGGACTGCTTCTAAGCTAGAAGTAATTTTTTTTTGTTTCTATTCTCGGGAAGCACTTCTGCGGGAGTGAAAATGTGTGTGGTAATAGGGTGTAAGAAGTGTTTCTGAATTAGAAAAGAAACAAAAATGCATCTGGAAGGAACTTTAACAGAAGCAATTCTGGCACTTCTACAACACAGTTTTGACCTCAATTGATCCATCGTTACTGCCCAGAGGAGAAGTAATAGGTAGGGATGACAGGATTTGAACCTGAGAATTTTTTTTACCCAATACACAGGTGCTACCAAGCTGCGCTAAATCCCTTTTTTATTTTTTACAGTGTTATCGTAGAGAATCTCTGCTTTGTTTTCCACATCGACAATGCACCTCCATCGATATACAATATCTTTCTCCTGCCATTTCTTCATATAAGTAAGACTTTTGCATTGCATTACAAGAGTATTGTTACACCAGCTATATAAAATTCTAATTACTTCTTAAACAAAAAAGCAACAGATGTGAAAATCAACACCATGTTTGATGACATTGTCCCTCCAATAAGTTATAGGATAGATCAACAGGATGCAAAATTTGTGATAACAGAAAGTCTGATGGGATTGAACCATTTAACTTGTTGTAACTAAGGTCCAAAGTCCCTAGATATCTTGAAATCCCAAGAAGAATGTTGCCAGAAAAAGATATCCCCATATGTAGCAAACCGAGAGAGTATCTCAATCCTTGAGAGACTCTCAGGAATTCCTCCAATATGGTCATAGAAGTCAGGTATTTAACTTGGAGAACTGTCCTATCCTATCAGGATAGACCCAGAGAGTTGATCACTACTGAGATCAAGCAGAACTAGATTTGTCTAATTCATGAGCTCTTCAGGGATTTGACCTACAAAGTGGTTGGTATCGTGCTCTAACTCTTCCAAAATCATGGCTTTATCAAGTTAGGTAGGAACAGAGCCATAGAACTGGTTGACACTCAGATTCAAGCTTCAGATTTCAACCAACCCATTTAATTGAGAAACAATGTTTCCAGTCGACGAATTGAAAGACAAGTCCAAGTACTATAAGCCACGAAAAGTAGGCAAACGACCAGACAAGCTGTTCGTAGAGAAATCTAACTCGTTAAGCCCATTAATCCATCCACAGTCTCTGATGAACTCATCAGGAATCACTGAAAGAGAATTTTAGAGAAATAGCGACTCTAAAGTATCAATTTCTCACAAATCGGGTAGAAAATCAGAGTTAAGAGAATTCCAAACAGGGAAAAGATAGATGGGTGATGGATCGATAGTTGTTGCTGCAATTGGCTCCTTTCCATAAACATGGATTTGGGTCTATTTCGTTAAGATAAAATGGAGAGCCTTGTCATGGTGTTCTTCTGGTTTTGATGGAGTTGAGACAGCACGACAAAAATGAAGGAAAAGCTGGAGGAGAAGAAGAAACAGATAATGGACGAGACATACGCATACCTTTTAGATAGCACCAACAGCTTCAGAGAGACAGAGAGAGAGAGAGAGAGAGAGTACCTGTCTCTGAATTTCAACTCTTTGGGAGGAAGACGAAAGGGCTCGAGTCGCTCGACCTCTCGAGACTCTCGATATGTCCGACTAAAATTCAATATTTGGCAGTTGGAATGAAATCACATTGAAAACACCGAATTTCTTGTAACCGGTCGTTTTCCGCGGATTCGGATTTGCCTCTTCTAGTAGCTATACCGCCTTGTTGACCTCATCCACCTTCTTAGCCAAGATCAGGTGACGATTTTCATCCTCTTTGACCGAAATTCGAAACCATGCTTGGTTATGCAGCCAAATCCCGCGGGGATTCCAGCCAAAAGCGATTTTTATCCAACAGCCAAGGCCGATACCTTTCCGATATCGATTTGGATTGGAGCATAACGGGATAGATCTAATCTTTTTTTTTTTTAATTAATTTTTCTACTATAATTTTAGGCTGATACTGTTCCAATCTAATTAATATTTATTGATCCCCCATTTGCTCGATGTAGAATTTCCCATTAACCTGCGTGATGGTGCAGTGGCTACACAAGCAAACAGATTTCCTCGATGATTATCTAGATCAATATGGAAAAATAGAATCTTCAAATCATGAAATCATCTCGTTAGGAACCATTGAAGTTCTTCTCCTCATTTTATAATGCCTGGAAGGCTATAATTGTTTTGAAACTATTACTATATCATATCATTCATTCTTAATCAGGATTGGGACCTAAGTTTAAACGGGACAATACTGAGATTTGACACTTTTGTTCCATCCCGACTACCGGAACCATCCCAATTAACACCCTGTTTTACCATAGTAAAACACCTTGTCTAAAGTATAGTTCTAAAGCTTGATCGGATCAATTAGTATTTTGTCCAGATTGGATTGATATCAGCCATGACCAATCCAAGCTTGATACACCATTACAACCCCAAGGGTAAAAATATAATAAAAATATTTTTTTTGGATGAGAGATTAGTAGTGATTAGTGATACATTACATAAATTGTTTAAGTAGTGGATAAACAAAAGGCATACCCAATGCACAACTCTCCTACCACTATGGGGTTGGGGTTGGGTGGGTTGGGGGGGGGGGGAGGGGGAAGGAGCAACTATTAAATCGTAATGGAGCAACCTTACTATTGCATCGAGGTACTTGTTAGGCACTGGATCTCCATGAAATTGAATGAATTGTCTAATTTCATTGCAAAACCTAATCACCTGGTAGAATTGGTAGACACAAGTAACTATACTACAAACATTGCTAAAAATTCGCAGAATCATAAACCCACGACCATTAAATCGTAATGGAGCAACCTTACTGTTGCATCGAGGTACTTGTTAGGCACTGGATCTCCACGAAATTGAATGAACTGTCTAATTCCGTTGCAGAACTTGATCATCTGGTAGAATTGGTAGACACAGGTAACTATACTACAAACATTGCTAAAAACTCACAGAATCATAAACCCAAGACCATTAAATCGTAATGGAGCAACCTTACTATTGCATCGAGGTACTTGTTAGGCACTGGATCTCCATGAAATTGAATGAACTGTCTAATTTCGTTGCAGAACCTGATCATCTGGTAGAATTGGTAGACACAGGTAACTGTACTACAAACATTGCTAAAAAGTCGCAGAATCATAGGTTGAATTGGTTCAAACCAATGGCTAAACCAGTAAAGTGGAAATAATAACCTTCCAGAGATGGTAGGAATGACAATGTCTTAACTTCTCTACTATTTTGATTTCAAAAACTATCTCACAGTTCAAAAGCCAGCAGGAATGCCCCCTTTTCTTGGATCACTTACACCTGCAAGCTCCCCAAAGATTACCCCTCCTTTTGATTCCAAACCTTCCAATCTGTGCACTACAAGCTGGCATATAGTCCCACCAGCAAGGCTCTGTAGGACATGACCCTTCTTTTGTAGGGCTGCCCTTGTATGAGCTGGAACTTCAAAGTGGTCACCCATGACAGTTGTCCAATTCTCATACATTAACACATTGGGGATAAGCTGCACAAATAAAATTGCAACACTTTAGTATCCACACTTTACTAGTAAAGGGGGTCTGGTCCTTAGATGAAGGAAGAAGCATGATTTATGAAATGTCAAAATGTTTGAAAAAATGAATTGCCCTGTCCAGAATAGAATTTGAATCCATGAATTTAAAATTGAATCCTGTAATAAAGACCATGACTTCTATTGTTAGTGATCTACTCTCTCCCTGCGGTCGAGCTGCTCTATGACCACTATCTCCGGGTGGTCGAGCTGATCATAGAGAACACTAAACGAGTAAGGCCGGCTTGAAAGCCTCCATTTTTTTCAACTAAAAAATGTTTTTCTTTTTAAGGTTGCGAGCCCCTTAAGGTCAACACAAGGTTTACCAAGTTGGTACTTCACCATAAGGGCTCTAGGCCGTTAAAAGAGACATTTAGGGACTCTGTATGAAGTACTCTTAGGGAGGATTTAGTGAAAATTGGCACACCGATACAGCTGAAACGATACCGATACCTTGATCCGTGGATGGAAGGGTGTCTAGACTATATGGTAGGCCTTCCATCTGGTAATTGGACAACCTCAACTAGGGATGCAAGTGAGCTAGGCCTGGGTTAAGGGAGTTGATTGCCTCTAAACCAAATTGATCCCAAGCTGAACTGAGCCTGTCCTGGCTCATTTTCTCTTAAAGTTGAACCCAACTCTTGGCCTGACTTGCACCCCCTAACCTCAAAAGAAGATTTCAAGTTGAAACTGAAACAGTAGAAATGAATATGAAAACTACAGAAAGTCTTTTGAGTTGCCATCAATGAAGTGGATGATTGGTTGGTCTATTAAGATTAATGAATAGTGTACCATTAAATCGTAGTTCATACGATAATTTGTATTCTTTCTGTTCTTTAAACAGGTAAGTTAGGTCAAGGGCAGAAACTGAATTACAAAATGAGCAAGTTCAAATAAGGGTGACACTAAACTTATAGTTTCTCAACAAGTACGGTAAGCAAATTTGGGCTTATTGTTGGTACCTGATGATAAAACCTCGGAGCCATAACAGAAGAGATTGGATCCATTCCCTTGGCGAAATGATTCAAGAACACCTCTGCTGTTCCAGCAATGATCATGGCTCCCCCACTTGCACCAATGACTGCTTTCAGTTGCTTGTCCTAAAGTGTCAGAAAGTAGATAAGAGTGACTTGAGCATCATATAGAAAACTGTATTGAACACGATATATCCAATTGGTTAAAATTTTTCCTAGAGAAAATCTATTACAAAGACCCAATTGAGAATTGGTCAACACACATCAGCTTCGCAACTTGTGTTTTATTTATAGATCAACCTTAGAGCTAACTGATTCTCCACTTAAAAGTAATTGATTGGTTCAGAAAAACAGCCAAGTAGACAATCTGAACATGGAAACAGAAACATATGCACAAACATCTACTACCTTGAGGACAATGGTAGGTGTCATAGCAGATAATGGCCTTTTGCCTGGTCTAATAAAATTGGCAGGAGCAGATGGTGGAAGACCAGAAGAAGCATTGACAGGCATTGAGAAATCGTCCATTTCATTGTTAAGCACTATTCCGGTACTTGGTGATAAAAACTGTGCACCAAAGTAGTAGTTTACAGTGCTAGTCATGGAGACAGCATTTCGCTCACTATCTACTATGGACATATGACTGGTCCCATGGTCATAGATCTGGTTCCACCTAGAAGCAAGTGAAGCTTTCAGTTCAAATATGGAGTTAATGACCACAGCTAGATAGAACTTACTTGAAAGGCTTTAAAACAGTTTTAAAAAAAAAAAGGACCAGCTTTCCAACAATAAGGTTCTCTTCACTCTGCTGAAGGAAAAAAATTGCCAAAAAAATCTGATCTGCACAGTTTCATAGACAGTGAAAAGATCTAAAGGTCCACAAAATTTGATCATGTTGAATTTGACCCAAGTCTCCTAGGGTGATAGTGGGTCACCTTAAGAAATCATGGTTCATCTATGAATAGAGTTTCCATACCTGCCACCATAATGGCTGGGACCAAAAGTCATATTATCAAATATTGTCTTCTTCAACTCTTCTGCAAACTTGGGGGAGAGCATATCAGATAGAACTTTTGAGTCATTAACGAAATCAGGATCACCAAGATTCATCCTCACAGCGAATGCGTGTTTCAATGCTTCAATTTCCCGATGGATCCCCAGTGAGCCAGAAACACCCAGAGGGAATCCATATTGAGCAAGAATGTTTAAAACCTGAAAGGAGATTTCGAAGACATTTAGGCCAAAGAGTTAGGCATATAACCGTAAAGAAAATGAGGATATAAATAAAATTACAAGTATCATTGCAGCACCACCGGATGGAGGTGGCATGCTTAGTATCTCAAGGCCCGAGATATTTGCAGAGATTGGCTTCTTCACTTTAACTTGATACTTTTCCAGGTCTTGCATGATTAGTATTCCTCCAAACTTCTGAACATCTCTAACTAAATTGTACCCGACTGAACCATTATAGAATGCATCTGGGCCATATTTTGAAATGGTGTTGAGTGTCTGAGCTAGTTTTCTATTTTGGCAGATAACTCCTGGCTGAAGTAGTTTCCCATTTGATGTGAAAATATTACGAAGTCCCTTATCAGCGAAGATCCCTGAATTTGATTTATTCATCTGCATGTAGAGATATGGAGATATCTTGAACCCTTTTCGAGCAAGATATTCTGCTGGCCTTACTAGCCTTTTCCATGGAAGCCTCCCATGTTGTTTCCAAGCTTTGTGAAGGCCAGCAAGTTCCCCTGGAACTGCTATAGAAAGTGCACCACTAGCTTTTACGGCAGAATTTCCACAATACATATTCTGAAGAGGAAAAACAGAATTAACAAAGATAAGTAGAGGATCCAACTATAATGAATTCAATTTTTCTGTGAAGTATAAGCTTAGGGGCAGCCAAATACCAAAGTAAGTATCAGCTTTATTTAGTTGCATGCATGTCAAGTGACTACTACATTAGTAACATCAGAGATTGGCAATGTGAATTACCTATTACCTTACAGTTACTTGAACATCAGTCTGAGATCTTCCTCACCATAAATGGATTTCAAGTCAGCAAGGTGAGATCATATTTGTTTCAACTTGTATAAATGAAGAACTACTACAAATAGGAGAAGCAAAAGCTGCACTGAACTACTTATTTGGTATGACAACACCAAGGCTTGAACCTAACCCCTCAGTGAACCCAACTCTAGGTACTCAGCCAAGTTCAACCAAGGGTAAACCTAACAACACCTGAGCTTCCAAATTAAGTTCCCACATTTCAAAACATTTGATGAAAGAAGTCATCCTCTTTCCTCCAATTTTCTTCCTTTTCTCTTCTAACTAAAACTGCTGTAGGCTTCTTTCATGGGAAGGAATTTTTCAAAAGTATGTATGTGAATGAGTTCGGTCTACAGCCAAGCTCTGTCTACAGTTTACAATGTACTTGACCAATCACATATTTTAGATTGAGCCCTAGCATTGCATTATCCCCACACAAAAATTAAATAAAAGAAGGCGAAAAATAGACAAATTTAAGTACCTGGGAAGCTCGTAATGGAGCAGTTTCTCTCATATCCAAAGCTTCTACATTCCCACTAGCTAATCTGATCAGCATGAAGGCACCACCCCCAAGGCCACTAGATGCCGGGCTGACAACACCTAAGCAAAGGGCAGCCGCAACGGCTGCATCTACAGCATTACCTCCTTCCTGTAGAACATCTCTCCCAATTCTTGAACATCGGCCATCATCGGTGGCAACAACACCATTGTGTGCTGTAATTAGTTCGCGCCTGGGCTTGGTGAGACCACTCACACTGGAAAGACTTGAACTGGTGGGCAACAGTAAGAAGAGAAAAAACAGAGTAATGGTTGGCCACAACACCAGGAGAGCTGCATGTGCATCAACAGTTAATACTAATTTCTCCACACAACAGTTTCAAATGTTCAATAAACAAAACATCAAGCATTACACTTCACACAGATCACAACCATCAAACACTATCCAGAAAATGTGAAATAATCAAGTTGAACTTCTTTGCAATCATACAAATGTGTGGAAAAATGTAATGCTCAGCCAAATGACCATTCTTGATAGGGCCAAATCTCATAAATCAATCAAGCAGGGAATAACCTTCTTTTCATTCTTCTTTGATGCTTAATAGTGTTGGGTTTGCTAAAAAACCATCCAACAGCTATGGTTACCTCTTGAATGAGACATTTTTAGAGCTCTGAGACCTCACTCTATGGTTAGTTCCAGTAAAATGGAAGGGGATGTAATATTTATACAGGGGAAATCACAAGACTAACTACCCTTTAATTGCTTTGACCTAAAAAAGATGAAGACTACTAAAGAGTTGCAGTTTAACCTCTCCTTGACTCAGGGATTAGCTGTTGGGTTTGTCTTGTTCATTCAGTTTTCAATTTGAGATTTTATACTCAGATTCTTAACCATAATGGATAAAAAGAAAAACAAGAAAAATAAAAGAAGCATCACTCACATGACATGATTTATCTGCTGAGTCTCCCAACTTGATCAAACTAACTTCTTTCTTTTGCTTCCTACCAATATGAACTATGAAATGGAATGTCCCTATATCTCAAAACCAGCCAGCCATTAAATTTGCAGAAGAGAGAGAGAGAGAGGGAGAGAGAAAGAACAAAGAGAGAACTGGCATTTCGCTTTCTGAAACTAAAATCCTCAGAACGAAGAATATTAAGTCAACTTGCAAAGTGTTTAAAAGTCAATAATAGAAGCTTTAGAAAAGATTTGTCGTTTTCATCTCAAGATGCTCACTTTCAGGCTTATCTTCAGCTTCTTCTTCTTCATTTCTTCATTGATATGGAAATCAAGAGAAAATCATCTGGGTTATCAAACCTGGACCAAGTTGGTACATGTGAATGTGAAGAAAGGAATTAGTCTTTTAAAATTTAATCTCCAACCCAAATTACTGACGTACCAAATTTGATAACCTTTATCTAGAACAAATCAAATTGAAAATTTCAACTTATAGCTTTGACTGAATTTCCCATTTTCCTGAAATGGGATGCCGACACGCTTTTTCTCAATGGCAGAATATCCCAGTTCCTAATTTCCTGCGTGGGTGCACCTTCATTTCATATGCATTTAGTTTTTTTGAAGAAATTTCATATGCATTTAGGAGAAAGTATCCTTGAAGCTACGGCACGGGCATCAGTTCATCGTGCCTCATTGAGACCATTTAGAAAGGGTGGAGGAGATATACGCGGAGAGTGGAGGTCACATCAAGATCCTCTTTTTTTTTTTCACACTGTGCAGTAAAAGAAAACTTTATTGATGCATTTAGATGCAACTCATTTTATTGACTGATAAAGACCTTTTTCAAAATTTATTCTGTTACTTAGAGCAAGTATATAGTTTTAGAATATTCAATCCATCCATCTTCTATTGTTAATATTTTTGCCAAGCATCTCTACCTATCTTTATCATTTCTAATCTTCTTGAACTAGTGTTTATTGAAACTTTGTTTGAACATATTATCTTCAAGGAAGACATTGTGATGTTAATTGCTCTCTTTCTTACAATGAAAGTTTTTAGTATTGGACTATTGGGGCATTTAAAACATTTTGGTCATGATGATTTACCAACATTTTTCTTTCGAAAATATTGAGACACTATGAAAAAGGATGTGATGGTTTTTGTTATTTATTTATTTTTTTAAATATAATGTTTATCGCTTTTTTGGTACTAATCATACTCTCATTTCTTTCAAAAAAAAAAAAAAAGAAGATAATATTGAGATTATAGATGATTTTAGGCTAATTAACTTATGTAATAATGCATTATTGCGTAGAAAATCATTATTAAATTATTGACCAATAGAATTAGGAAGATCTTGGATATATATATATATATATATATATCCATTTTACAATTTCAGATTGTTTTTATTAAGGCTATGTTTGGTTGTAAGGAAAATTAAAGGAAAAAGAAGTGAAATTTTTATACTTAAAAAAGAAATATATATAATCATTACCCATGTGACTTTAAAATATTGACTTCAAATAATTCCATATTTAGTTATAAAATTTCACTTTTCTTCGCATAAAAAACCCTTTGCTATAATATGTAAAATAAAAATTACATGTAAAATAAATCATTACTAAATATAATTAAAAAATTAAGTAATTTATAATTTATACAACCACATGGAGGAATGATTAGAAACATTTCTTTTTAAAGTATAAATTTTTTATTTTCTTTTTTATTAAATTTCTATTGCAACCAATCAGAGCTCAAGGGGAAATAGATTTATAAGATTTTTCATTTTTCAATGGAAAACGTGGTTGGATCTTGGATGGCTCTCAAACTACGGCTGGATACGTAAAAAATCTATAATAAAATATATAATATGTTTGAGTAGGGTGTCTTAGAATCATATTTGTTTTAGGTTTCATTCAACATTGATGTGACAGGATCAATTATATTATATCTACTTAGTACATATTCTATTAAATTGCGAGACAATTGTTTTAATTTCTTTGTACTATCCAAGCGTATTCGTCAAAGATGTCCTCTTATATTTATTTGTTGTCCTTATAGAGTATAATTGAATTAAAAGTTTTGGTCCAGATAATAAAAAATTTGGCCTACCTTGTACCATACCCATAGTCAGTCCGCCATGCCCCGCAACCCATAATATATTTGAAAAATAATCTTATGTTTTTTTATTCATGTTTTTCCTTATTTTGCTACCTGCATAACATGATACGTGGATAACTTTAAGACCAACGCACCGAATGTAATAATCCTCATCCAACCTTGACCGTTGGATCCTCTGTTGTCCACGTGTCGTGTTCTGCAGGTAGCAAAACAAGAAAAAACAGAGATTGAAAAGAACAGAGGATTTTGATCCAATATATTTTGGACTCTTGCTTTTTACATTGTACGACCTCTGCTATGCCTTTTGGGCAGATCTGAGAATGAGACTCTTTTGTGTTTTGGGTTACGAACCTATCTTTTCTAAACAAAAAATAAAAAAGGTGCACACTCGTTCAGCACCTACTGGGGAGATTTATTATGACGGTTTTACCGATATAATTATTGTTTAAATCAAGGTATCAGGTATAGTATCGGGTTATGTGGATATCAATAAGATCATATCGGCCAGGGTGGACGGAGGGAAGGGTTGTGATTATTTAATTATCTTAATTCAATGATTAGAGTTGAATGAATCAATGCCTCTGAATGCAAAGGTCAACCCTCCATATATTAATACTTTCCCTTCAGCTAACCCTTTCGCAAAAGAAAATATGTTGCTATTTCATTTTAGATGGTGATTTTCTTCCATTCTTAGGATGAACAGAATTTTTTTTAATCTAAGGGTTTTGATAGTTGGATGGGACTCTTGAAAAAGTGTAATGAAATTTTGAACTTCTTATAATAAAGGGTTGAGAAAATAATACACTTTAATAGCTAAATTAGTTTAAGGGAAAGATATGGGAGAAGAAAAACTTTGGCCATTACATAATTTTCATTTAGATGTGGTCGACTTGTAGAAGTGAACATGATCTCATATCATTTAGATGTGGTTAACCCCAAAAAATGGTCGAGTTGGCAAGGGACCTTTGCCTTAGGAATCATGTGGTTCTTAGTTCTACTTCTTTTATCTGACTGGGGCCACTCATAGGGGATGTTTAGTGCTCTTCACTATTTTAAATGGTTGTTATTCAATTTTGGTATGACCCGGTCTATGCGATTGTGGGGTTAGTATGAGCCCGTGGGATTAATTTGGCCTGAATACCCGGTTTTAGCACAAAAAATAATAAAATAAAAATGGTGAACTAAGAAATTATAATATTCTTTTAGTTCATTGCTTATTCTCGAAAGTTATTTAATACAAGGATAATAATTTTTTCCAAAAATTAAAAATTATTAATGTAATATTTATATAAAATGATAGAATTTACTCTCAATGAAATAATAAAATACGTAATCTTAAAAAGGAAGAAAATGAAGATTACAACTTCTAAATTCATACTTCAATTACAATGAGATTTTCCTTTCATATTAATAAGAGAAAGTAAACCATCCTAGATTTAAAGATCAAGAATCCTCTCACATACAAGTTATGAAATACTGATAAAAAATAATCTAGATCAATCAGGAATCGATCAGAATCAGTGAAAATATGCCTTAACACTAGAAATCCAGTATGAATCAATCGAAATCAAGATTGGCGAACACTGTTACAACCATCAAAAGCACTAAAAAGAGGGACAAGATAAGGAGGGGTCTTATAACATGCCATTACAAAAAACTAGCTTCTATACCCTCATTCTACACATAGCTCACAATTCTCCTACAAGCTTAAAACTGCAACTAATGTTCATGAAATAAAGATGCATCCATGGATGAATCAGTTTGAAGGAACATGATAGAATCTTCCTCTGCATCTACATCTGTAGACAATATGGCAAGACTCTGCAATGGAAGACTTGCTGAAGCTCACCATCACCCTCTTGCATGGAAAGCATGGCCCACATGCGTGTGCACAGTCAGGCAAGATTGATCCTATTGGGAACCTCTCCAGTCCAGCTTCCTCCATCCTTAGTAACCCATCCTGTACACACCATTAATTAATTATAAAAACCCAATTCATTAACACATTAAATAATTACCCTTTGTTCTTTGAGCATGGTTGGTCTAACCAAGGATTAATAAGCCTGATTTGGGTCGACCGGTCCAACTTGACCAGTAAGATGGGTCAATTGCCCAGCTGGTTTAAGAACCCATGAGTGGAACTAGACCAAGTTAAGGTCGTGTTTGGTATGTATTTTCAGAATTCATAGATTTTGAGTCTAGAACACATTCTCTGAAGCGGAAAAAGAATCTTGCTTCAAAACACATCCATAGCCCTAAGGAGAAGAGAAAACAAACCTTGGGAGTCCCACTAGTACTGCTACCTTGACCCTTGAAGCTCACTGGAGTCTCTGCTAAACACAAAAGGATAGAAGTAAGGAGAAGGGCTGTACAGACTAAAATGGAGGTGATGGACAACTTCATCATCTTTTTCTTCTTCTGCCACCAACTTCCAGAGGCTAAAAAACAGAAAGCAAAGACCAAAGAGGAAAACCAAGTGAATTTTTGGTAAGAGAAGACATTATTATATATCTGAGAGAGAAATAGGTCAAAAGGGTATTATGGTTTAATGGAGGTGGAGGGTACAACTGCATCCCTGATAAACATCACATGATCCACGACCAATATGTGAAGCCATTTCACAGGTTTTGTTGCGTCTCCAAATACAAGGGGGAATGAAAGAAAAAAAAGGGTTGGAAGAAGAGTCAAAATTTAAAGCTTTAATAGTTTAAAATTTTGGATTCAAATTTGGATATTCCCACTTGAAGGTGTTCACTGTTCACGTGAAGAGTCAGACTTTTGTGGCAGGTGATAGGGAAAACACAAAGGGTATGTTCCTATGTTTTGGGATATTGGTCTTGTCTGATTCAAATTGTAGGGTGGTGTTACAGTTTTGGAGTCTCTAGTTTCCGTACAAACTTGTATTGAATATGAAATGTTTGTTGTTACCTAATCTTCCAAATGAGAGAGGACTAGGGTTTTAAGAATTGGAATTGAAATCAAAATGGGATAAAACTCGATTGTGACTCGTGATTGATTTTAATAGTAAGGAAATGTAAGTTGATGTATTAAGAGTCAGTTATCAACTACCCACATGGGGAGGGGGGTTGGGGACGATCTCCACTCTCTATTGGTGTGGGTCCCGCATGCGAGGGGTGGACCCTACATGCCATGGAGGGTGTGAGATCTTCCCCACCCATCACCATTTGAGAACAGATATAATTTGGCAATTAAGTGCTTTTCTCTCTCTTGGATTGTCAGAATTATATCGTCGTAGTCAGTTCACTGTTAGTTAAAATGCGGTTGTGTTTTTTTGCTGTTTAAAACGTGTTTTCCCGTATGCTATTATACAATACGGAAAAAAAATGGAAACGTCAAAAGAATCCATTTTAAACGCGTATTCGCTTTTTTAGGGTAAAATAGGAATTTTATTAAAAATTTAATTAATTAATTAAAACTAAATTATTATATTAAAAAAAAAAAAAAAAAAAAAAAAAAAAAACTATTAGTAAAAGTAAAGAGTGAAAACAATATGATACTTGATTTTTTGTTTTTAACTTCCATACTATCTATAGGAAAAAAATCTCATCTTCTTATAGCCCATTGAGTAAGGAGAAACTAAAGCTAGCAACATCTCATTTTCTTGTAACTCATTGGGCCATTTTATCTTGGGACTCCTAGAGCTTTTGGAACATTAGATTCATATATACAGGTAATAATATCTCAAATTGCATGAGTATACTACTGTTTTTTTTGTTTCATTTTTTTGAAAACTACATATTTAATACTCGTACCGTTCGTTTTCGTTCGTTTGCCGTTCCCTATTTTTTTGATTGTATCATTCATCATTTTTATCTGTTTAAAATTCATACCGTACGTTTCTGTTTTTTTCCCGTTCCGTTTTAACTAACAGTGAGTCAGCTAGAAAAGATAGAAGTTTGCGATCCTCGAGGGTGTAAGTTCCGTTATCTTCCTTTATTAACTTTTCTATAAAAACAAGAATATAAATAACCAAACATATATATAGTTTGGGTGACAATAATGCAAAATTTCATATTGGAGGTATTCATGATGCACTTTTCTAGCTCGCAACCCTAGGCATCACAAACCTCTCAATCTTCTCAGACTGTGAGGCAGTGATCTGGGCCTTTAATGGAGCATCTTCCTCTCTTGATTGGGCCACCATAGCTTTAGTAGATGACATTTTTTTTTTTTATATCACTTGAATTTGATTTAGTAGTTTTTTAATTTGGGCCCAGAGATTCCAACAGGGAGGCTCACTTCCTTATAAGTGGTGCTTTAAAATTTTGTGTATAAGACTTGGTGGATCCATCTCACCCCCTCCCCTTTTTTTGTAAATATGACTCTTCTCAATAGGAATTTTTACTTGGTGGATTTTTGTTGATAAACTCTCATGGAGCACGCGGTGGCAACAAGTGTAGCCTTCGTGACCCATCCATCCTTTTTTGTCTTTCTCAAAGTGTAAAAAATATAAATATTAGCTTATGTTCGAGGGCGTTGCATGTCTAATGTTCTTAGGCTAGACACGAATACTGCCTTGGTATCTTTCATCCCTTCATTCACATGCAACTTTTGCTACCCATTTTCTTTTTCAACCTTTTGTTTGGTGCAATGGTGGATGAAGAAATTGTTTCTCTATGTTCCCTTTGTACAAGGATAAGAGTTTATTATAAATTCTCAATTGTTTCATTTAACATCCTGGTTAATTAATTTTGTTGCATAAGAAATTCATATTTTTCAGATTTTCTATCTTTGATAAGACTCTGAAACTTGGTTATAAACCAAATTATGTAAACTTTAATTCTTTGATTAAGGGACTCTGCTTAGATGAGGAATTAGTGAAGACCATGGAGTTGTTCAATAAAATAGAAAATAAGAGTTACCTATGTTCTGAACACATACATGAAATAATAATTGATGAGCTCTACAAAGCTGGAAACCCAAGAAGGGCTCTTAGTTTTCTCGGGAAAATGGAAGAGAATGGCAAAGCTAAGCCAAACTTAACCATATATAATACAATCGTTGATAATTTATGCATAGACAAGTTACTTTGATTTATTCACTTACAGTATAGTATCAGACACAAGATTATTCTCAAAAGATCAATTTGATAAGAGGTGTTCACATGTATATGAGGAAATGAATTTTTTTCACTCACAATCGATGTGGGACTAACATGAGGTGTTCGTAGGTATATGAGGAAATAGATTTTCCCACTCACAATCAATGTGGGACTAATATGATTAACAATATTTGAATAAATTGGATGAACACATGCAATATATAAATTTTATTGATGTATCAAATAGGGCATCGATCCAATTTCCAAATTCAAATGGGCCTGAGGTGTCAAAACATTTGTTACGATTCAGAATTATCACTTGTCAAATGAACTAATGTGCCGACTAGTGCACTAATCGAAATATTCAATCCTAGTGAACCTTAGTCCCTAAATTTGAATAAGTTAGAAAATTTAGCACATGTCAATTCAGCTAACATATCAACTATTACATCAATTTAAATAATAAAATTAGGTGAATCATATATTCTGAATAGAATTAAATTTTTTACCGCGGGTCACATTCGTCAATGTGTCACCTTCCATCTTAATATTCAAGCGAGTGGACACTACATTTGAATAAATTGGATGACAAATGCAATATGTCTATTAAGTTGATGTATCAACTATGGCCTCTATCCAACCCAATACCTAACCCGAGTGTCAATTGGGGCATTGATCCAAAATCTGACCCGAGTGTTAATTAGCGCATTGATTGAAAATCTGACCCGAGTGTCAACTATGGCATTGTGTTTAGCATGTTTTCATTATAGGCAGTTTTGATTTTATCATATTTTGAAAGATTCGATTTTTAATCAGTTTAACAATTTAGGTAATTTTATTTTTCTCTTTATTTAATAATAATGAATATTTCATGCATGAGGGGTAAGTCGACACTATCTTCATCAACCCTTTTCAGGAGAAGTATGTGGCTAGATCACAACAAACATCTTCTAGCCACCCATCTTGATAACGCCCAAATATGTGTTGAAGTCACTGAATGAACGAGTCGCCAATCTTAGAAACTCTCTATGGAATGGTCTTGCGAGATTAGTAAATTTTAACTATGTCATTAATGATTGTGTTTTAGTGTAGAAGAATGGTAGATATATAAACATACTTAACCATATATAATACAATCGTTAATAACTTATGCACAAACAAATTAATTGATTTATTCACATATGGTATGGTATCAGAGACAAGATTATTCTCAGAAATGAATGATAAAACCATTTTATTTAATGTATTTATAGTTTGGTATCAAAGACAAGACTATTGTAAGGAATGACTATGTTGGTGCCTTTACTCTTCAATTCATTAAATAGATGAGATCGTCAAGCTCTATTTTTAAAGATATATTGTATTAAAAAATGAGAAAAAATCACGCCCCCATATAGTTTGCCGAAATTATATGTGGATCTAAGCGTTTGAACGAATTACGTCCCCCTCCCCTAACATTCATGGTGTGAGTATGCTGTTAGTTTTAAACAAAAAAGACCATATTGCACTTTAGTGAAAAATCAACTTAATAAGATAGAAAAAGTGGTTCTCTCTCTCTCTCTCTCTCTCTAAACTTCGAAGTCGGTAAGCTTGTGACACAGTTGTGCAGAGCAAATTGCCCTCTTTGGAAAGCTAATAAAATGGGAAAATTTTCCTGGAATGAGTGATTCATCCTGCAATGCTTATTAAGGCTGATCCTATTATATATATCAGTGGCATTGCTTAAGCTTTACCATAGTAGTGGACTTGAGAAGCGAAAATGACAGATACTTTCAGCTCTGTTGCGCTACAGAGGAGTCATGTCCCAGCTCTATTGTTCTACAAACCATATCAGATATCATCATATCATGCATCACCATCGTCCCTTCCCTCTCTCTCTCTCTCTCTCTCTCTCTCTCTCTCTCTCTCTCTCTCTCTCTCTCTCTCTGGCATTAGTCACCCTCGTTATGTTTCTCTTGGGCCTTCCCACTTTGTTAATATATAAAATTAGGAATGCATCTCTATCGTTACAAAAGAAGAAAAATCATGTCGAAGCCTTAATATTTTAACCACCACCTATTGGCTAGCTTCAGTAATGTCCATCAGTATCATTAATCTCCAACAACCTTCATTTCTTTAACTAGCCAAAGGGACTCCAAGACCGAAGCAAGAGTTAGGTGAAACTAAGAAGAAAAATGGCAGATTTTTGATATTATATAATCTTTAGGTAATTTTATTTTTCTCTTTATTTAATATTAATGGATATTTTTTGCATGAGGGGTAAGTCGAAACTATCTTCAGAGAAGTATGTGGCTAAATCACAACAAACATCTTCTAACCACCCTCAAATATGTGTTGAAGTCACTAAATGAATGAATCGTCAATCTTACAAACACTTTATGGAAGGGCATTGCGAGATTAGTAAATTTTAACTACATCATTAATAATTGTGTTTTGGTGTAGAAGAATGGTAGATAAACAAAACTTAACCATATACACTAATAACTTATGCATAGACAAATTAATTGATTTATTCACATATGTTATGGTATCAGAAACAAGAGTTTTTTCAAAAATGAATGTTAAAATCATTTTATTTAATGTACTTATAGTTTGGTTTCAGAGACAAGACTATTGTTAGGAACGACTATGTTAGTACCTTCACTCCTCAATTCATTAAATAGATGAGATTGTAAAGCTCTATTTTTATAGATATATTGTATTAAAAAAATAAATACATAGCATGATTTTGGGCATGATATATATGTGCACACACCATAAATAACTAAAAAATGTGTATAAGGAGAATCCTACAGCAAAACCTAATCAAATTCGTTAGTATCTTTTGTATAAGATTTTGTATCATCAAATTAATTGCAGCTAAATTTATTAGTTTGTAGATAAAGTTATTAGGAGGGGCATGTGAAAATAGTTTTTGAAATATTTATACCATAAATGGATCACAACTAGAAAAAACCTAGTTATATAGTCTTTCTTCATTCTATGCTCAAAACTTTTCTTCTTAATCATTTAACCTGAACTGTTCCTCAATAGAATTCTGAATATTTTTCTTCTCGTTTAGTTTTCTACAACTTTTCATCCCTAGGGAACATGAATTGCATTTCATTCTTGTGTCTTTTTCTTCTACTCATTTTGGTTTTTTTATATGATAAGTGAACGTTAGGTCGCTCATACACCCCCGTTTCTTTGTTCTGTTAACTAAGAAAATTTTAAGCTTGTTTTATATGTGTATTATTGAAATTAAGTCATCTGGTGGCAAAATCCGACTGCAGGTGCGGAATATAAAAAGTTTAGTCTTGTGAAATTTGTAGGCAAAATTGAAACCCAATGCGTCAACTATATTAAATGTTCATGCATATAACAGAGAAATGAAAACGGATAGTTTTGAGTGATTTGTAAATCATTTACAGTCTGTTAGTGCAGAAATCCGACGGTCGGCTCTAGGAGAGAAACCTGTAAAAAGGGCCGGAGGGGTGCTTCAGCCAAGATACTCTGATGCCTAAGTCAGTTTCAAACACAACAAATAGTTTTATTGGAATAGTGGAGAGAGAGTGAGAGATTGACCCTTTTTTCCCTTTATAGGGTAGATGTGGTGAAACCTAGTCCCCACAAGGGGTGAAACACCTTGTTTGCCCTTGTAGATATGTACCTTGAGTTGTAAAGAGTCCCTTGGTCTGTGGTTGAGCGCCACATGTCCTACACCTATTGGTAAGGTTATTTCATGGTATATCACAATCCATCTTCTACTTTTGTTTTAGATCTACAAAAGAAGTATGTATCAAACTTGTCAATATTTGTAAACTCTATATATGCTTTGAAATGAAAATTGATAGTTTTGAGTGCTGAAGGACAACTATTTCATGTTTGGAAGGGGAGGACGATGCATGGTGGCCCTTTATTAACTGTCTATACTTCTCTCAACCTGATCTAATACAACCCAAATCACATTTAAAAAAACTCTCAATCACCCATCTAGCTCAGTTAGACTTTACGTTTGTCTATGGAAATCCACAAAGGTAAAACATGGATTCTCAATGGAGGGAATTATGATGCCTGGTTACATAAAGAATGAGAAGTGTGAGGAAAAAAATTGGACCGATCACCTCAAAGTATTGTCATAGATGCTAGGAGGATCCAATGATGGGTGCCAATTCCTCGGCCTGGTTTTATTTGGTCCTATGAGACCTATACAAAAATGAACAGATTATGAAATTGGACCCATTTCTCTACAGGCCGGTTTTGGTCTGGTGAAACATTTTTGGCCCCAAGTAGACACACTAGAATTTTTGGCATATAAAACTTTATTTTTTTGTGGAATAAAAAAGATAATATATTTTAGGAGGCAGTTTCCCTTCGGGTAAATTCCTTTGTGATGGCTCTTGGTGCATTAAGATCGGCATTGGGGATAGAGGGGAAGGCATTATTGACTTCATACAATAAAAGAGGGGATAATGACCCTAAATGGGTGTAACTTTCCTTCATCCCTGGTGGAGGAAAACTTTCTCCTATATTTTACCATCCCCTAATTCCAGCCCCATCCCCGTCCCCTTCAGCCACCCACAGTAACAGCAGGATTGAAACCCAAGACCTCACTACGAGCTGAAAACGCGTTGTAGATCCATCGTGTACTTCGTGACCCTCACCAACTCAGTTTTGAAACTGTAAAATGAAGCTGAGCCTGGATAAAGCAAAGACTGAAGACAAATGAGGCATTTGGGTAATGATTTGCTCTATTGTTTTGCCTACAAGAGCATGAACTAATACAGAGCTCCAACTTAACCAAGGATTCAAAACTTAAGTGCAAAAGAAATGGAAATATTGAGCCAGAATAGAGATCTATAATCATATCAAAAACTATGAATCAACCAGGTCAAAAATGATTGAAGATGTCACGACATACAATTCTCTGATATTATCCATTAACAACCTCAAAATTGATCACATTCAATTACATACAATAGCCACAGCCAATAGATACTCAGACTACAAGTTCTAAAAACCAGACAAAGAACCAAAAACTTCTGGATTTCATGCTAGGAAAGGAACCAGAAAACAGAAACGAGACATCCAGTTTAAACTTTTCAATAGCCAGACTTGTTTTATAGTTGCATCGGAAGGGCCTTGGTTGCAGTAGCTTCTGCTTTCCTTATCAGGACTCCAGCCACCGGCATACATTAAGTAAATAGTTTTCTCTCTCTTGTTTCATCATCAAGGCTCTTCTGGGGATGCCACTTTTCTATTATTATACTTTCCAAATTTTTTTGCAACCCCAGCATCAGATAAGGTGTCCCATAGCTGCAAATTTTGGGGACCATAGCAATTAATTCTAAATTGAAAGGAAGTTCTAGCAAACAAGAAAAATGAAAGAACTATGGTATTCCAAGAGAATAATAGTACTCACTTCCAATCTTCCCTTGGAGCCTCCTATAGCTAGCAGGAATGGGCTGTCCCCAGCGAAGGAAATGGAAAAGACGGCTCCCTGGCATAATTCCAGCACAAGCAATGGAAACCATCTTGAATCAGTCAACTAAGATAAAAGTAATGTACGAAACTGTACAGATCCATATACATCAAACTGACTTAGATGGTAATGGAGCTCAAAGGCATCATGACTTCATGGCTAAACCTAACTCCACATACAAGTATACACAAGCATAATAACACCAACATATGATGGTAGGACTTATCACTTGTTACATACAAGATAAGGAGAGAGAGAGAGGAGGAAACTTGCACTAAAAGAACATATATCCCTAAATTAAGTAAGGTGGCAGAGATGTATTTTCAGTAAGGGCGATGTCTAGGGAACTGCAGCGTCAGTCATCTGGAAGAACCCCCAAAATTTGTTTGGGCCTCATAGAATTAGAAATTCCTTAAGATACAACAAAATAAGAGATGCTAAATCATCCAAATATTTTTTTTTCTTTTTATTTTTTTTTATTTTTTTTGTGGGGGGGGGGGGGGGTGGTGGTGATCCGCTAGATAACTGACTCAAATGTCCCAGCAATGCTTTTGGAGGAATCAGCACTAAATAGCTAGCTAACGGCCTTTGTTAATGAAGCCAATGCTTAGCAGTACACATGCACATAACATTTAATAATTCATTGCGCAGTGAGAACAGAAATGTTGATGTGGAAGTGTACAAAGCAGCTTCTGTAAATTTCCTAAATGCAAAATCCTGCACTATGATAATAATATCTCACAATAACAAAAGAGATGTAGGAAAACTGTGCAATAATGACATATTTAAAGCTCTCCCACTTCCTGAAAAACCATGGTCATTTTTTTTACAGATTAAGCTAGTCTCCCCCCCTCCCTTTTTCTTTTGTCCACCATGTGAGGGGATTAATCAGTTAGAAATTGAGTTAGGTTGTCAAACATGTTTTGGCATAAAATGTTGCGATCAGGATATATATATATATATATATATTAAAAAAAAAAATCCATAATTTTACGAGAAGGCCTGATGTGAAAGCCTCCATGGAATGACCACCTACTGCCACATGCAAAAATAATTTGGCAACACCAAGTTTCCAATAACTGGATAGGTAAGGGGACATTCTGGATTAGTTACACAACAAATTTCAATAAAACCTCCCAGTGTATTGCCATTTACCCTTGTAGTTTTAGCCATTCATTTGTCTTTTCAAAAAACTTGAATTTTGAAAGCTTCATTCTGCCATGTGGTCAACTGTGCCTGGGCTGAAATTTGGTAGGTGGTTAGAGTAAACCTAGGGCCTACTTCTCTCCAAAATTTAGCCCCACCTGATCTTCCATGTGGAAGATATTAGGACCAATCATGGAACCTCCTATGCATGGACCATCCATTAATCCGGCTCCCTATGATTTTTAGCAATGGTCACATCACTTATCAAACCATATATTTTACCAAATTACCAATTACCCTTCATCCAAAAATAAAAATAAAAAAAGAGTAGCAAATCATGAGATATGGATGAGGTCAAGTGAGCTCTAATTTATGTATCTATTTATTACTGGAGAAAAAGATTGGGTAACTTACAGCTTTAGGATTCCGGGAAGCAACACAAGAAGGTTCATTGTTTGATACATCCCAAAGTTTCACCTACAACATGTACAGGTGAAATCAATGAATTGGCATTGGCCAAGCCACATCTAACAAAAGGCTCAGAATCATGACGGTCACTGGTATGAACACAAAGGATTACCATTTTATCTGTAGAGCCTGTTGCCAACAGCTGTGGAAAAACACAGGGTAAGATTAAATAAAGATAGAAAAGAATTCTACCAAAGGTCTCCAACATAAATTATGAGGTGGGAAGACACATACATTAGGTGCAGCAGGATTGTAGGATACAGTGCACACAGATTTGTCATGTGCATGAAGAGTGAAACTTGGCTTGGACACAGAGCTTGAGTCAGACTTAGCACCCCGGATGTCGAAACCTTGAACTGTACCATCTTCAAGACTGACCTAAAAGACATTCACAAGAATCAAACAAACTTATGAATGTCTTCCAGCAAAAAAATTAGCTCAAAAGAGAAAGACCTACATGTCTACGTTTACCAAAGAAACAATTTTTTGAAGCAACCATTCTGACACCCAGTTCCACCCATCTAGTTGAACTGGTTAACTTGCCAGCAGACATTAGAGCAGCCTAATAGGTCCCCACACTGTTAATTTCTTAAATCACATTTATAAGTCAAATGACTCGTCCAATAGTGGCAGCATAACTGGCAAGGGTTGTAGATACTCTGAAAGATTCCCTTCACTATCATACCAGTCATGCTATTTAAATGAGTTGTGGGTAGAGTGGTCATCAAGGACATTGGGGTTTTGATTTTTCATTCAAGCAATAGTATTTTACTAGAGCTGCAATTCCAGAGTTTATGCTTGAGGAATGAAGTTGCAGCTCCATGCTTTCCTTGGACCCAAGGTTGAGGCAGGCAGATCCAAGATCAATTCACTACACATTTACTTGACGATTTTAGGGTATTACCTTCAGTAGGCAGATCCAAAATAAATTCCCTCCATTTTTTTCATTTTCTTATTTTATGGTATTACCCATGTACAGCCTATATCCTGATCACCTATCAACTCCTTTTTCCATCTAAGGATGCAATCTCCCATCATAAAACGACACACTGAGCCAATTGACTCTTTGAATCAAGGATATAGATTTTCTCTTAAAAACCACTAAATTTTCACATAGCACAAGGCATAGGGGCACAACAACACACAACACAAAACCCCCACATTTACCAGGGATCAAACATCTGATCTCCTGGCTCAATACCATGTTCGAACGGCTTATCCCAAAAGGCTCAAGCTCTTAGGAAGGGTAGTCAACAATGCAGACTGAAAATGATACATAGGTTGGACCACCAAGCTCATTTGAAAATTTTTGGTTCCTTTTGACATGAAAATTTATATCAACTAAAATTCCTTGGAGTCAACAATCAACAAACATTTCTATCCAAGAAGTGGATTTTTCCCAATAAGCTAGCAAATTGCTGAATAAAAAACCTGTGAAAGATCACACATCCAAAGAGATAATGGGTGAGCAGTGCTACATCCTGTATAATTGATTGACTGGATGGGTGTGTTCCTGTATCTCCAATTAAAGCTCCCACTCAGCTGCATTCAGTGCCATGTGAACCCTAAGGCAGGGAAGATGCCTTCTTTCCATCCCCAAAAATCTGTTCTAACTTCTAAATGCTCTAAGTGCTGAGCAATGAGACAAATTTCCGCCAAAAACTACAAAGAATCTGAAACAATAACCTTAAAAGATACAGGATTGTTCTGGAACTCACCACAAATGAATGCTCAGTGTGTGGATCCCACGCCAAGCTTTCAACATCAGCTGTAACCAGCCACTTACAGCCTGTGGATGAAGGTACCCTCCCATCCTTCTGTACACAATAAAGGACACTTGATGTTAGAAGATCTGAAAAGCATATCATTGTTTACTCTGAATTACTTTAAGTACACCCAGCTTCAAAAAAAGGTTCTCCCTTTGAAACTAAAGACAATTAGCCTCTCTTTTTCTTCTTTTTTCCCTGGTAAAATAATTAGCCTGACTTCATTGTTAACCCTGAATTAGTTTAACTACACCCAGCATAATGTTCTCCCTTTGAAACTTGAGACAATTATCCTGACATTTGTATCAGGTTGACATGAAATTAGAGATCAACATAATTTGTTCCTCCAAGGAAGACATTGGAATGAATAACAATCCAACAAGATATAAATTTCTCAGCAGAACCACCAACTCAATTTTTTTAATAATCAAGAACAATTTTTTTTTTCACTATATAGTAAACCATAAAAAAACTTATAGATGGGAAATGGGATTGGTTACTGGTTAGATGTCCAGTTGTGCAATCCACTCTACCTAGCATATGTATATATATATACCTGTATGTATGGGCAAGAGAATGCTACCCTGATGGCATAGGTACACGCCAGCACACGGGAGCATCTTCAGCGCTCTGCAAGGTGGGCGCAGCACAGTCTTTTCGCACCTACTGTGTCTGGGCGTTTCCTGCGCCAACATGGTAGCATTCTATAGGGAGAAAGAACGCTACCCACTAGTGTGTCTACGCCTAGAAAAGACGGTGCTGAAAATGCTCCCTCGCACTAGCGTGTACCTGCGCCATAGAGGTAGCATATAGCCCATATATATATATATATATATACGGTCCCTGGTCACGTGGCCCCCGCGCCCAAACACAGAGGGCGGAGAAATTCCGTCTCCACCCCTGTGAAACCCAAAAAACCTGTATCTTTGATTGTTGCGCCCCCTCATTGGCCCCCACGCTAGCGCAGGGGCCACATGACCAGGGACCGTTCTTTTACCCACTGGTCACATGGCTCCTGCCCCCAGACACAGGAACTAGTGAAATTACTGCCCCACCCCTCATAAAATAAAAAATTCCGTCCATACTGATGCCTATGCGTGCTCTCATTGGCCTCTGCCCCACACAACCATGCAACGATCTCTTGCCCTATATATATACATATATTTATTTATAAATAAAATAAATTTAGGATTGAAATTAAGCTCTTGAAAGTGGTGTCCATTGTTAAGTGTATCTTTTCCATTCTTCTAGTTGATTACTATAGTCAAATCAATTTTTTTTTAATGCATTGATTCTCTTGAAATGGAAAAAACCATGGAATCAAGCATTATCAAGGCATCCAGCAAGAAGCAAAACTCCATTTTCAGATCAGTCATAGATAGTTTCAAGTAGAACAAATTGCAAGTACTAGATAGTTTCAAGTAGAACAAATTGCAAGTACTAGATAGTTTCAAGTAGAACAAATTGCAAGTACTGTACTGGTAGAAATCTTCAAGAGCGTTTTAAAACATTTGTTCTTGGTGGAAGTAGTGATCCTTTACTCTTATTGGTACATGGGAAAGATAAAGTATGTCAACGTTTCTAGCCAAGATAAACATGTAAAAGTTTCAGATCAAATGATAATAATAATATCTGGGTCCAGACGATTAAATTTCCAGCCTCCACGAAACCAAATTAGTACATCCAGTAAAAAAGCAGAGGCATTGTGATCCACAAGGGATCAACCACGCCTAAAGTCAACTGAAAGATGGTAGCTTAATCATATTTCTTGACTTTCATCATTCACCATTCTACTTTGGTACCAACCACTCCACGTAACACATGTACAGCATGGGAGGTCTGTATGTCATCTTAGCCTCCACTGTCAAGATACTAAAACATGTGCAGCTTTATCAATTTCTCATTTAATATAGCTTCTTTCAGGCTTTAGAAATGTGAGTTTAAAATATATAAGTAATAATCAAGCATGGAGGTAAAATAGATGCCTCTTATTACCATGACAATTGAGTGATCAAAAGATCCACTAAGAAGAACTTGTGGCACATGATGATTCCATGCAACTGCTTGAACCTGTAACAAGATCAAAAGAAGCAGAACCATCACTATCAGGTACTGCAGAAGAAAATCATTAAATCACAAAAATTGAAATCTTGGATTTACAGAATTATGACCCTCCCCCAGACCCTACAGTGACAGGAGCCTTGAGCGCTGGGTACAGGATTGCATCAAAGATTTCCCTCGGAGTCTGACAGAGCCTTTCAACCAGTTTTCATGACTGAAGTATCACAGAGACTCTCCTAGTTACACTCAACTACAGTTCGGACTGCCAGGGGGCATATGCAGAAAAAAGCCGCCAATACATGAGCAGAATGCATCTTCAGGGGTAGCGTTTCTAGATAAATCCATAAACCTACCCATCCATTGTTGGCTTTTCTGTGCACACCCCCCCTACCTCAGGAAATCCAAACTGCAACTAACAAGGATACACAAATAAAAACTTTCTATTATCCAAAGACCATAGAAACAACACCACTCAAGACACTTTTTACATCGACTCCAAATACAATTAAAAATCGAATGGAACACCTGATCACTTTATAGATGAAACCCGTAACTACAGAACAGGGTCAGTCTGGTTGAAAGTAGGTTTTGGCCCACATCTGTAGTTGATGTGGCAATAATGTGGACCCTACTATTGGTCTTTGTAAACGGAAGCCAAGGGGTTCCATTTAGACCTGAAACTGTTTTTCTCAGATCTGCATTTCTGTTTACGCTCTCTCATCCAAAATTTCTCCCCCTGTTCTTCCACTCTATAAAGAATCAATAAGCAATCAAAATGGCAGGAAACACTGAAACGGAAAAAGTTGAAGATCAACTGCTGTACTTTTTTTTTTTTTTTG